>NC_141148.1:90551121-90854816 GCF_053477565.2 Lygodium microphyllum | reverse complement strand
AAGTCGACTGAATCAAGAAGTATTGGACTTGGTGGTCACTTTTTACTTAGAAGCGGCTAACATACAAATAGTGGTGCCATTTCTTGATGGTATGGAGGATGACCAACATCTCCTGGTAATATACATTCATTTGCATCTCCTTCTCATCAAGCTTATGACTCTCAAATGCAATCACACCATGCTCTTGCACCAATACCCCTACCACTGGCATCACAATGAATGTAAATAGCTTAGAGAAGTCAGGGCAGACAAGGATGGGGGTGGAAGTAAGCACGTCATTTAATTGTTTGAAGCTATAATCAGCAATGGTATCCCAAAAGAATGATTCCTTTTTTAAGCAATCAATCAAAGGTGTTGCAATGGTGGCATAGTGCTTAATGAAGTGTCTATAGAATGAAGAGAGACCAAGGAAGCCACGCAAAGAGGTGGTGGTGGAAGGAGTGGGCCTACTGTCCCTAACACATTGCATCTTCTTCAAGTAAGCCTATATGCCATTTTTGCTGACAATGTGTCCCAAGTACTCCACATATGTCTGCATGAAGGTAATTTACTCTCCTTAGCAAAGAGTCGATGCTCTCTCAATATGTCAAACACCCTTTTGACATACGTCAAGTGCTCCTTGGATGACTTGCTGTAAATGAGTATGTCATCAGAGAAAACAAGCACAAACTTGAATAGAAAGGGTTGTAGGATTTTGTTCATGAGGCTTTGAAATGTGATGGGGGTGTTAGTCAACCCAAAAGGCATCACTAGAAAATGATAAAGTCCACAATCAGTCCTAAAGGCCATTTTGACCTCATCTCCCTCCCTCATATGAATCTGATGGTAGCCAGAGTGCAAGTCAATCTTAGTGAAAAAGCATGCCCCTTTCAACTCATCCAGCAAGTCGTCAATTCGTGGGATGGGGTAGCGGTTCTTCACTGTGATTTTGTTCAAGTCATTGTAGTCAATACACATGCGAAAGGATCCATCTTTCTTCTTGACTAACAGGACAAGGGATGCATAGAGGGAAGAGCTTGGTTCAATGAAACCCATCTCCAACAACTCCTTGACTTGCTTGGATGGTCCACTTGCATTTTAGGGGGAACGTCTGTAGGCATCCAAAATAGGTCACTGTACTCTCAAGTAATCCCTGCAAGGCTGAATCATTGGATACTACAGAGGGCTAACTGAAATTGTCCTTATTTAATTACAAAACAAAGATTTGTGAGCATTTCTTAAACTTCCATTTAAGTTGCTTTGTTGTAATGAGCTGAAAATCAGCATGATCTTGAACTCCCTCTGGGCGGATGGGTTGTCCATGCATCATAAACTCCATGTAGAGCTAAGAGAAGTCCATAGCAATTTTCCCCAATTGTTTCAGTCGATCACAACCCAAGACAATATCAATAGGGCCCATATCTAGGGCAATTAGATCAACCAATGCCACATAATTTTCAGCCAAGCATAAGGGGGCTGCGGGACATACATGTGTGCTAATTTCTTCTTCTCCATTTGCTACTTGGACCTTCAAGGGGTGGTGCAATTCCATAGGGGTGCATTTCAACCGATCAAAGGCTGATTTATTGACAAAATTATGGGTGCTACCACTATCCACAAGGATGAAGACATGCTTTCCATGGATACTTCCTTGAATGCGTAGGGTGTTGGGGCTTCGGGAACCCATCCAAGTGTCCAAGGAGATAGAGCAAAGGGAAGTGGTAGGTGGGTGGAATGTTAGATAAAGTATTTGTGATGGATCACCACCCGGATCAGAAGGAAACCCATCCTCCGGGTTATAGAACTGCTCATGATCAACATCCTCTGCAAGCTTGGCTTGGTCAGTGGGTAGGTCATCCTCATCATTGTGCCAATCTTCCATGATATACATACTATGAACCTTGACCTTAGTTGTCTTGTACTACGGGCACTTGGAGGCATGATCAACAATGTACTTATCCCCACATTTAAAACATAGGCCCTTTTCCTTTCATTCCTTCACAACATCCGGAGAAATGAAGTGTTGGCCACTAGATCCATGGGAAGGTGATGCAGTGGACTGTTTATTTTCAACATACTTATTCTTAGCATTAGAGCCAAATAATGTCCCAAAAGTACCCATTTTTCTTTCAGCATGGAAGGTAGGGTAACTGGGTATTTTGGAGCTATTATTAGGCATAAAAGTGCCTCGGGTGGATCGTGAAGGGATGAGGGACTGTCCAGAACCTTGTTGAAAATGTTCATTCTTACGGTACTTTCTTGAATATCACTCAGCTAGTTCAATTTTGTCGAATAGTATGGTAGGTTTTTGGGCCATGACCAACCCATAGATATACTTGTGCAATTTAGCATCATCGCTAATGCTCTCCACATACATGGTTAAGTTCATGAACTGATTTGTGTACTCATGTACAATGAGGTTACATTGGTCAAGAGTGTGCCATAGTCTTGCCAACCGCTCTTTTTCCACAGAAGACACAAAGACTTGGACTACATGCATTTTAAAATCGTCCTAGTCAATGAACTGATGATTCTCTAGATTGATATAGCGCCACCATGTGTGGGCAAATCCTTCCAAGTGAAGAGAAGCAAAAAGTATGTTCTAATCATCAATGCGGGGGTAGATATTGAAGTAGGACTCCAACTTGGACGTCCATTCCTCCTAGTCAGATGGTGAGGGAGATTGCCCATTGTACTTCATTAGGATGATCTTGTCACGTAGATCATGAGGGCCATGCTACCCCCATGAAACCCTTACTATCCATACATCCCATGGTGGCCATACATACCTTACTGTCCATGCATTCCATGTGGTGCATTTATCCCATGTTGTCCATTATAGCCAGGCTCTCTATGATTGCCATGTTGGCCATTGGTAGCATATTATCCATGATGGGGCTAATTCATATAGGGTGCATGGGGGCTCCTAGGGAGAGTGGGAGAATTTCAACCAAGGGTGGGAGAGGGCCTCAATGGGGTGTTGGCTACATGGTTGACGGGGAGTTCAATAGGGGCTCATCATGTGAATGAGAGGGTTCACCAATCTTGTAGGTAGAAGGGGGAATTCCCTTAGCACCAAGTATACCTTTGTGGACCATGCAATGGCTCCTAATGTAGAGGATGTCTAGATTTGTGCCTAGATTCATTGACCTTCTCTTAGGATGAAGCGGTAGCTAATTGAGCAATAAGAGTAGTGAGCTGCTCCAAGGTTTATTGAGTCCTCAAGTTTGAGAGGGCCATGTGCTCGATCACTTCAACAAACTTGGACATCATTTGGCAATGGTTGGTGACCATGTCATTATGTCATTCCATTTGATGAAGCTCATGCTGAAATAGGGTGTGATTGAGCAGGGTGTATGGGTTTGTGTTGAGCATTTCCTCCTGCATATCACCATGGTAATCTTGTTCCAAGCTCGGTTCATCATTCATGGAGGTCCGGGATTCTCTAATCTCCCTTTGGAGTTCCTCATGGGCGTTACTTTTTCCTTTCTGGCCAACCATCTGGATGCAGTCCACAGGACCTGTTGTCAGTAAATGGGGAGTAACTTTTTGTAGGAAACTCCGATTGGTGAGATTTTTGATTTAGGTCGGAGGGGACAAAGTCCTCTTTGAGATGAGCTATTAATCTTTGTGACAAAAAATTATCAGAATTTTCTGCAATGGAATTACAGTGCCTGGAGTAGTCTACACCCTGTCCACAGTGACCCCAGTGCACAAAAATGAACATAACTTCCAAATTGTAGCTCCAATTGGGGAGATTTTTTATTCAAACGAGAGGAGACAAATCCCTCTTTGAGATTAGCTATAGGATTCACTCCCAAATTCAAAATAAAATTTTTTCTAATAGGATTTTTGCGACTGTTTTACAGGACTGTGACCAAAAACATTGTTTGTCTCTTATTGCAAAATCCTTATATGGATGGAGCATATTTTGAGAGGCCTGACTAGCAACATGAATAACATCCTGAGTATAGTGAGCATTATCTCAAACATCATTGCATACCATCAATGCATAAGTGAATTTACTGCCATACATATCTTCATATTGCATGCACTTCAACTATCATATATGGGTGCCATTAGCATTGAGGAGGTGTCCAAAGGGGATCATTGTGTGAGGGGAGGTGGTGATCATGGGGAAGTACCTACACTTGCATACAGTAGTATCGAGGCTTCGGATCACTGGGAGGTGGGCAAAGTTCCCCCTAGGGGCTGGGTTGTGCACCCCTTCAAGGTCTTAAGTGGTAAGGGAGGGTCACCTCTCTTTTGTCTTACCACCTCATGTGGCATCGGCCTTTTTCCTCATCCAGAGTATACATGGCAAACATTTTTATTAAGCAATCAGCATGAGATGCATTGGAAAGGAGACATCGGGCCTTTTCATGAGATGCAAGGAATGAATAAGGGTTGGGATAGGGGTTACCTTGGCAGTCCAGTGACTCATTAGTTGCTACTTACCCAATTACAATGGCTATTACTCACTTTGAGACTTATCCAAGGTTACAAGACAAGATGGGATTAAAGTCAACCAATACAATGAATTTCAGGATGAGTTATAATGCATGCATACAAGAGGGATTGAACTACTAAGCCTATGCAATCTTTAATCTCTCCAACAAAGGGATTAAGCTCAGCAAGTGGATAAACATGAGAGATTAAGATCAGATGGTCATACCTCTTTAGTGCTTGGAGAAGATGGTTGAATCATAGCCCATCATGATGCCCATTTTCTCCATCAAGCAAGCCTGGTTGGTTGAAGCACTCCCATGGATGAAGGTAGTAGCATTTGAATGCTTCCAATGATGATGATGGCTCCCATGCTTGTTCCCGAGCTTGAGCTTCAAAGAAGGAAAGCTTCAAGTGAAGCTTTCATGGTTGCCCTCAAGAAATCTTTGCATATGCTGATCCCCATAAGTTCAATTTGGGTAAGAAAGAGGAAAAAGGGGTAAGGGGGGGACTTGAGGACTAAGCTCCAAGGGTTGTGAGCTAGATCAAAAGCTTGAACTGAGTAGTAATGGTAGCTGGCCACACGCAATGTATAGCAAGGAATTCAACCGAGGCTCAATGTCGAGGAGGGGATGGTGAAATCTTGCTGAAAGAGGGTTCAGCCCGTGCCCTAGGAGGCCAAGGATGCCAAGGGAGAGGCCAGGAGTAAGAATGGGAGGCAGGAGGAGGCCAGGGGCAGTAGCGCAATTTGCGCCGCAAATTGTGGGCTACTGCCTATTACTTGTGATAAGGGAAGTCATCATATCATCCTGTGTCCATCAACTTTGTGGGGAAGGCATAACACTTCACTGGGAGAATTTTAGTGAGTAGATTAGTAGGATTCTCATTTCTAGAGATCTTGACAAGCTCTATGTGCTTGTCCTCGATCATCTCTATGATAAAGTGATAATGCACCTGAATGTGCTTGGTCTTCGCATGAAAGACTGGATTGTATGCTAATTGGATGGTACTCATAGAATCCAAATGCAAGGTAAGAGTCATAGAAGTAACTAAGGCCTACAACTAGATGGCCTATAACTATAGGGCCTCCTTGCAAACCTCAGTAGTAGCTATAATGTACTCAACCTTAGTAATAGACAAGGCACTGTATTTTTACACCCTAAACATCCAAGAAACAACACTATGGGAATAAGATTGTGAATGCACAAAATCATCAAACTTATGATATCATTCCCTAGGTACATGCAGACTCTTCCTCAAGTTGCACACTAGGTGTTCCCTTCCCTCTTTCACAAAGCCCTTAGGCTACTACGTATAAATGCTCATGTAGGTACCCATGTAGAAAAGTTATCTTAACATCCATCTAATACAAGTCCAGATCTAGTTATACAAGCAATGCCAAAACCAAGTGAAGGATAGTCATTTCGACCATGGGAGATTACCACGTATAGTTTTTTAGAATGAGTCAAACTTAGATTGCATAGCATTCTCCTAAGAAGAAGTATCACTTCTATGCATAGCCTCCTCAAAAGTAAGGGGCTCAGTTGAATTTCTCATCATGACATAATCCATAGAGAGCTAATGCAAGGCTCTAGTGGACCATCACAAAATTAGCAATGGAGGATCACATCCTCTCTATTCAACATCAATATGATCTTATACAATAGGTAGAACTTGGGCCATTAGAGGGTCAACATCAACTATAGATTGTCTAATGGGGGTTAGATGTACAATAATAGGAGGTTCCTCCTTAAAGATCACCATATGCACCTCAATCACCTTATCAAGTTTCTTATGCATCTCTATCCTCATGGAACACAATATCACGGATGCAGATGACTTTCCTAGCTTGTGGATCCCAAAGATGATAGCCCATCTCACTTGCATTACCATATCCAAAAAAGATGCATTTGGTAGACTTCAAATCCATCCAAACCCTTTGAGAAAACCCTTGGCAACAAGCCTAGCTTTGTGCTTGTCCAAGGAACCATTTGCAAGGTACTCTGTCTTATAGAACCACATCACACCTATCACCTTCTGCTTTGGGGGATGCGAAACCAACTTCCAAGTTTGATTACACTCGAAAGAGTCAAGCTCCCCCTACATGGCTTGATGCCAAATATCATGTGGAAGAGTCTCCTCAAGTCTAGTAGACTCATTGTCATGAAGAATCTGTGATATAAGATCATATATGAGAGACTCTCATAATCTCTACAAGCCAAGCTTTGTGATAGAATCTTAAAGTTCTCCCACTAGAAGCAAAGTGGAGTATCTGGGAATAAAGCAAGGTCAATATATGTATTCTATAACGTTCAGAACCATGAAGATACCAAGAGCTTAAAATCAAGGCTCAAGTCTCAAAGGAGAGCATATCCATATGTGACTAGCAATGTCAAGTATACATAAGATCAAAGAGCATTCCTAAATAGCATAAGCATAGATTGCACTGACATTCAAAGCATATGTTTATTTTCCACTATTGATAGCAAAGATCCTTCCAATAACTAAGAAAAATGAGCTCTAATCAATCCTAGAGCATCCTGAAGAATAGATAGATCATCCCAACATTAAAATATCAATGAACAAGCATTAGTGATGCAAAAATGTTCAAATTCTTACTATCCCAAACAATGAACAATATCCATAAATGACGTTCGATGGCTAATGATTTCTTCCTCAACTGATGCCAAAGATGAAGCCAAAAGTGCAGATAGAAGTGCCCAATAGTCAAGCAAAGACTAGGAGCAAGTGCTAAAGCAAAATGTTTGATGCAAGAGGAGCAAGATAGGCCCCCTAAAAATGTATCGAGAATTATGGACTGCTATATGTGGCCTTATCCTATTGTTATTGACCCTCCTGGGTTACTTGGAACTGACCAAAAGTCATCCATAAGCCAAGTAACAAGATGGGAAAGTGGGAAGTAGATCTTTACCTCGAATGGTTAAAGACATGACTATTGTGGAAGCAAGGGTTGAAGCTCTCTTTCTTGGGCTGAAGTAGAATAGTTGAAGCTCTCTTTCTTGGGCTGAAGTGGAATAGTTGAAGCTCCCAAATGCTTGCTTTGATACCAATTGAAAGGGTGAGCATGAGTGAGAGAGAAGAGCACAAGCGAAAGCAAGAGCAAGAGCTAGAGCTAGAGCTATGGAGGTTTGAACAAAAGAGAGCAAGGTCAGTGTGTGGAAACGTCCAACAATCACAATGTGTGACCTACCTTCCCTTTTATTATTCTATCATGGTAAAGAATAAGGAATAAAGATGATAGTGATGGACAGTGTAGCAATGGACTATTTTCCAAAGTGATCTGAAGCTCGAGCAACGATGAAGAATAACGCTAAGGGGACAGTTAGTTTTATTATGGAGTAAATTGTTTGCCGTTTTGGTTCAGCTAAGGAGTTAGTATCTAACTGAGGGACACACTTTTGGAATAAGGTTATAGTAGCCTTAACCGAAGCTTTGAAGATTAAACATAATAAAACCACCCCCTATAACCCGCAAGAAAATGGTCAAGTTGAGAGTACAGATAAACAGCTTGTGGGGATCTTATCCAAGATAGTGTCTAAAAGTAAGCAAGATTGGGATAAGAAATTGTATGTGGAAATTCAGACTTACAATATAGCATTCAAGAAAGCTATAGGCCACACCCCATTCAAGATGGTATATGAAGAAGAGTGTATTTTACCATTGGAAATAGAGCTTCCCATTGTGCAATTTGCTCTCAATCATTCATTGGGTGAGGTAGAGACATTACAGGAGAGATTTATTTCACTTGTGCATCTTGATGAAATACGATTGTATGCTCTATTACATAATGTAGCTAAGCATAGAATGAAGTAGCTTCATGATTTAAAAGAAAAATCTATTTGCATAGCCTTCTCCCAAGAGTGACTATCACCTTTGTGCATGGCCTCAACATAGGTAAGACGCTCACCAACATTTGTCACCATAACATAATCCATAGAGGGGGCAAATCGATTAGATTGACGTCGATCTCTAGTAGATTGCCACAAAACAGGATGTGGGGCATATACCTCCTATCTAATATCACGATCTTGGGCCACTGGAACATCAGCCTACTGCAAGCTATCTAGTTGGCTATAGAGTAATATAGGAGGCTCCTCCTAAAATATCCTACATACCTCAATGGCCTGCTCAGGTTGCTTATGCATTTTCTTCTCATGGAAAATAACATCATGGCTACGAAAGACCTTTTGAACCTGCGGATCCCATAGGCAATAACCCATCTCACTTGCATCCCCATAACCAATTAAGATGCATTTTATAGACTTGGGATCTAGCTTATTACACTTGTCCTTGGGCAAATGAGTGAAAGCCTCACGACCAAAGACACACAAATGAGCATATGATAGAGTTTTTCCAAACTATACCTCATTTGCAACCTAATATAGTCAAGAGTAGTGCATGGAGAGCAATTAGTCAAGTGTACGACAATAATAACTATCTTACCCTAAAAATGTTGCGGTAAGCTTTCCTAGCTAAGCATACTACTAACTCACTCTTGAATCATCCTATTCATGTGCTCAACCATACCATGGGATATAAGGGGTGGTCAACTAAAACTTAATGCCTCATAGCCAAGACTTGATTTCAGCCTATACCTAGACTGGCTCTCAACAAAAGCAAGCCATTGCTGAAATATAGCCAAGACTTTTGATTTTTGTTTTATGGGGTATGCCCAAATCTTATGCAAGTAATCATCAATGGAAGTAATAAAATAGTTCATGCTACCTAATAACTTGCAAGGCATAGATTACACAATGAGTAAGAGCCAGGGGCTCACCTATGCGCATAATGTTAGACTTCTTGTGCAAACTATAGGTATGTCTGCCATAAAGACAATGATCATAAGAATCAAAATACTTATAGTCAAGGGGCGAAAGATATTGCAAATGGGTAAGCATTTTCATTCCCTTTAGTAACATGTGCCTAAGGTGATGATGACATATCAATACATGTGATATTGCAACCATTACCAAGACATGGTCGATGGCCCTAGATACAAGTAAGGGATAAAGAGTACTAGAATTTGCACCTCATGTTAGAACAAGATTCCCATGGGTAAGCTTCCATGAGGAATCACCAAAAGATACAACATAACTTACATCATCCAATTGTCCAATCAAAAGTAGCTTTTAATCAAAGTTGGGAACATGGCATACATTACGCAAAGTAAGCATATTGCTTGAAGAAAACTGCAACTAGATATCTCCTATATCAACAATATCCAATGGCAACAAGTCATTACCCAATCTGATAGATCATGTCATGCTACAATAGGGTGGAACCACTCTTGATGAGGGGTGACATGAAATGAAGCCCGTGAATCAATCGGCCAACATTGATCATAGGTGGATGTATGAGGTATCAATCAAATGCGAAACATCAAGAGAAGTAGTTGCAAGTATGTAGTCATCATCAAAATTAGTCTACATGACATAAATCTCTTCAATCTTGATATTGAGACTTGCTAGAGAATGTTGCAATCATCATTATTTTCATACACTTTACCCTTTCCCTTTTTCTTGCGCTTGTCATCATGCATTTTATGGCATTATGGCCGAATATGACCCTACTTCCCACAATAGTGCCAAGTCAATGTAGACTTACAACCATGGGACTTATTTCAAAACTCTCCATATGATTGAGAATAAGACTTTTGAAAGTCTCTCCCATGGGGGTCATTACTGCTCCTACAATTATTACATGTAGTTGTCAAAGTATGAAAGGTGAGAGAAGCATCTACATTCTTTCTGTTAACCTCATCATTTAAGAGTGCACCCTCTACATCTTGCAATTTCAATCCATTAGCAAGCATATTTGTACACATAATAGCATGAAATGTGTCCCATGACTCAACCAATGTAGCCAGTAAGAACAAGGGAGGAAGATTTTCCTTAAATTCAATCCCATTTAAAGATAAGTGGCTAAAAATAGAATGAAACTCATTTAAGTGGGTAGACATGGAAGTCCCCTCCTTCATACAAAGGTCCTTGAGTTGCTTTAGCCAATACATCTAAGAGGTAGGTATGTGGTTATCATAAACATTACGAATCTTATCCCATAATTATGAGGCTGTGAGCTTGTCAGAGAGAACATTATAGTAGACCTACTTCGAGAGTGACAAGATGATTGTAGATTCACATAACTTATCCAGTTTAGCCCAATCCTCTACATCAAAGTGTTCACGATTTACACCCTCATATCATAATGGCTTAATCTGCAATTTTTGCACTAGAATCTGCCAAATTTGTGCCTTCCAATAACTATAGTTGGTGCCATCCAACCTCTCAATATTGAAGGTAGCACTATCATTTGATCCACCAACCATAATGTAAGAAGTAAAAGCATAATCCAAGACAAACAAGCTGATGTAAATGACATCAAAATAGTCCAAAAGCATAGCCAATATAGTGTCTAATAGAGGAAAAACTGCAAAATGGTAGGGCTTCCCACTAACAACTAAAGAACGACGGTCAAGTCAAGGCATCTTCCCTCATAAATGATGTAGAAACTTGCAATTATAGCAAGTTGAAAATAATGATAGTAGCTAAACTCAAAGCCAAGTGTGAGCAATTAATTGATTTAATCCAATTTGCAACAAGTGTCAGGCATATTCTGCAAGAAGGGGGATATGTATAAACCATTACTAGTCAGTTAGTATGCAGCTAGTAGTGAGAACTATCAAATTCAATGCGTCAAAGATAGATACATCCAATAGACATAACTATCATGTATATAGTAGGTCTCAAAGATAGTGGAGGCAACAAGTACATCCAAATAGCATTTAGAGAGCATACATATAACTCAATTGAGTTCCACAGTCTCACTGAACTAAGCTCAATCGGATAAACCCAAAGCTTTGCTCAAATGCAAAGTATCCAACTAATGCAAGTAAATCCCACTAGAAAAAACTAAGTGCCAAATGAGCAAGCAAGCTCAAAACATCAAGTATTTGGCCATGCAAGTATTCAATATAGATGCAATATAAGATAGAAGCATAAAACCCATCAAGCTCGTAACTGTGTAAGCCATTGAAATATCCAAGTCATTTAACCTCAACTAAGATGAATGTCACCAAGCCCTAAATTGAAGCTCAATAGCATATCTAGGTGTACACCATCAATGGCATACATTAATAGCCCAAAAGAAGCATCTGAATAACATCCAAGAGAAATAGGCATAAAACTTCCCTGTGTAAAAGCTTGTTTCCCTATTATTACATCTCTTAAATGACAGTGAAAATTGAGCTATTTTAAGCTCAAATATATCCCAAAAGCATTCGAAGATATCAACATAACATCCTTGAATGATTCCAACACCAAATAGGCATCAAAATGAGCATGAATGAGTGTAGATACCGAGCGTACATTGTCCCAGACTTGTGAATAGTATGTCTATTGTGTATTATAGAAAACCCAAAGGTTGGAACCTTTAAATGGTGTCCAAGACTTGCACTATCGATGCCGGGGAGATGGAGAAAGAGTGACATAGTAACTTGGAGCTCATAAGAGTTGGAGGAGATGCCAAATATGATCAAGGAGTGGGCAGCACCTGTAGGTGCAAATCACATTGCTACTACTAGCCCTGTTACCAGCATAACTAGTTTCCCTTAGGAATGCTCAAGGAAGCCTTTGTAATGCTTGGAAGAAGCCCACATAGCCAGGATGGAGCGAGAGTGTCAAACTTTACCTCTTCAAGAAGTTGAAGCCATGGTTGCCAAAGCTTTCAAATCTAGGCTAAAGTAAAATTGAAGAAGAAGCTCCTCGAACCAATGCTCTGACACTAGTTGAAAGGTAAAGCCCTGAGTGGAAGCACACAAGCAGAAGTAAAAGCTATGGTGGAAGTAGCAAGAGAGCAAGAGCAAGAGACATAAGATGTGGGAGATCCAATCATCACAATGTGTGACTAGCCTTTCCTTGTTCAAATGTCATTGAAAGAATAAAGAATGAAGTGACAATGATGGGTGCCCACCACTTGCAATGTATAGGTATTTGGGAACTGTCCACCAATGTAATGAATACATGGTTGGCTAGGCACAATTAGCTTTACCCCCAACATATGAAGTAATAAGTTTCTTATATCAAGAAGATAACATTAAAGAGAGTCTAAATCTTTGTAGTGCTTCTAAATATACTAATACATATCTATTCTCCACATTTTAAAAAAACAATAATGTTGCAAAGGTACCTCAAAGTTCTTATTATAGATGGAAGTGATATGTACTTGCTTGATGTAGGGATAAACACAAACGCAAATAGGAATAAACTAAGCATATTAATAAGCAAGAAAGTAATGGTCAAGAAACTTCATATGAGTTCTTTTTATCTATGTTTTATGTCTTCTGTATTCCCATCATATGTTGCATATTTGAAGAGGAACAAAATGGGGATGTGGATTTAAAATTTATAAAGATAGTGCCATATTTTCGTCCTCTTTGCTATTTTCACATGTTTTCTCCTCTCTAATGCTCTTCTTAAATTGTGCTTTCTCCATCTCCATCCATTGTAGGTCTCTTAATTCACTTCGTTTGTTCTAGTGTTTCTCAATGCTATAGAATGTTTCTATCAACTACAAATAAGTGATTGCTATCAAGGAGAGTAAACACAATCCATACAAACAAATTTCCATGATCATGCTGTGAAATACGCGGGATCTAGAGCATGGCAGATGCGGAAGCTATGGAGGTTGAAAGAGGAAAAAGAAACTCATGAAGACATTGACCCTGACTAGGACAAATTGTTACACAAGTGAATTAGGTTCCAAGATTGAGACTTTGACTCATAAACACAATCTTGTGTATTGACAGTGACATGACACTTTACTGGAAAGAAAAGAGTACTATCATTGCATTAGAAAAAGAGTGCAAGTACAATGCTTTATAGGAATTGAGTGGTGGTACTTTCTCCTACTATGCATATGGGATTCTGGTCCTGAGCCCTTACTGCTTCTCACAAAGGGACTAAAGTAGGTGTGATTGCAAATATCTCAACACCCCTCCTCAATCACAACCAAAAGTACAAAGTGTGTAGAGGCTTTAGTGAAAGCAACACATGCAAAGTGTGGGCACACCATAAACATGGAAAAAACACCAGAGGCTGTCGCGGCAGAAAAGGCTAAGTGTGGGTACCACAAACATGATGGACATCCAGAGGCTGTAGCAGGGACCTCACAAAGTGTACAGAGGCTGTAATACAAGGATAACTGAGGAGTTTACAAGTTTATGTTTGAGGCATTAGGGCTAGGAAATACAAAACTAAAAAAGTCTATCTGAATAGAAGGACTGATGAGGTTTGTCCTTCTCCTGGTGGTCTTCTTCTTCTTCTTCTTCCTTTGCTCCATTTTCTTCTTCTTCTTTGACTACAACTAGATAGGCCTTTTGGGACCTCTTTTTGGCGTGGCAGAACTTCTTGGTGTGTCCGGTCCTTTTGCAAAAGTCACAAAAGAGTTTATCCTTCTTGCCTTTGTACCTGTTCCCAACATATAATGCATGCTCATCTCTAGAGGTACTTGGTTCTTTCTTAGTTTTTAGCTTCTTTTCCTCCTCTAACAGTGATGCCTGGATATCAACAAGTTTAGGATTTGGCATGTTGATTAAAGTTGTTGATACATTATTATATTCAGGAGGCAAACTCTTAAGTAGAACACCGATGCAAACATCTTCTTCCATTTTAATGTTGATTCCTGCAAGTTGGGTTAGAAGTCCTTCCACGTAATTTAGATGTGTGGCAAGTGATGTGCTGGACTTCATTTCAAGCCTCAAAAACTCAATCAGGAGACCATACTTTGATGATTTAGACTTTGCACCAAACAAGGTGTCAAGTCTCTTCCATGTATCCTGTGAGGTCTCATAGTTATCCACATGGAGGATATAGCTGTCGTCTAGCTCCAGTTTGATAATGGCCTGAGCCTTATCATCATTCTTTTGCCAAGTGACAGAAAGATCCGCATCACGAGGCTTCTTTTCTTTTCTAGTGGTAATGGCCCAGAGGCCCTTCTTCATCAGGATCAGTTTGATGCGGGTCTGCCAGGTATGAAACCTGACTCCTTTAAAACGGGCAGTTGGAAAATCTTTGTGCATGTTTAACTTAAGAGACCAGCAGTAAATCAGCTTCAAATGACTGAGAATAACCAACAATGAGTTGATCTTTGTATGTGTTAAAAGATACAAGCTATGGCAGTGAAGTATCAAAAGATACTAGTTTGAAATTTGATGTTTGTTGCTTGAGTTTGGCTTGATGATCTTTAAAAACTCTTCATAGCTTCCCCTCCTTGCTGATTTGATGGTTGAACACTTGATGAAAACTTCATATTAGAGTGGCCTTGGCTTGGATTAAGTGGCAGGAGAGAGAAAATGAAGGAAAAATGAGCTTGAAGGTAAGTGGCTATGGTTGTCCTGTCAAAACAGGGACCAGCGAGACTGGTAAATGAGTTCCCACGAGCTCCATAGGTTGAACTTGCTCAAACCCTTTGAGATAGAGGACCCTCACTAATGGATCCAACTCCCCCTAAGAGGGTTTGTACTCATTTTTCCCAAGTTGAGAGATCTAAGCCTTCAAAGTGGTCGCTATTAAAACTACACCCAGATTTGGGAAAATGCAAAATGCTGGGCATGGTGTACATCAATCTCCTTGATTTTTGTGCCAACAAAGTTGCGCCTCAACCTGAAGAACAACTCTCGAGAAGAAATATTGAAGAGATATGGCTTGATTTATGAGATATGGCTGGTCCAACAAAGGTAGGTAGGTGTTGTCCACAGGCACAGTTATGGCAGCAACTCTAAAAAGAGGCAATGCTGAAGCTATAGTTGCCCAATCTCAATGATTGAGGTGCCAAGGAGGAGCTCTAGAAGTAGAGAAACACTTATCCAGAAGGAAGTTCAAAGAGATTTGGCCTATGGAGAGAGATATGAAAGCTTCAAGCTGACATGGTGCTACTGGCTATGGCTGCCATGGAAGCTTCATTGAAGGTAGGAATGCAAATGAAGTTGGAGATAGGGTCCAGTACTCAGATTGAGTTGCATAGAGATGGAAAGGAGTTGAGAGGAGTGAAAGGAGAGTTGGGCCATGCTCAACTGAGCTCTGATACCATGTGAAATATGAGGGATCTAGAGCATGGCAGACGCGAAAGCTATGGAGGTTGAAAGAGGAAAAAGAAACTCATGAAGACATTGACCCTAACTAGGACAAATTGTTATAGAAGTGAATTAGGTTCCAAGATTGAGACTTGGACTCATAAACACAATCTTGTGTATTGACAGTGACATGACACTTTACTGGAAAGAAAAGAGTACTATCATTGCATTAGAAAAAGAGTGCAAGTACAATGCTTTATAGGAATTGAGTGGTGGTACTTTCTCCTACTATGCATATGGGATTCTGGTTCCGAGCCCTCATTGCTTCTCACAAAGGGACTAAATTAGGTGTGATTAAAAATATCTCAACACATGCAAGTAAACACTAGATGGGATGTATGAAAATATAATATTTAATCTTGCACTCTAAATTTAAAACATGAATTAAGGATTGATGTGTTGATTTTCATAAACTGGTTGATACACTATCAAATAACTAAAACCAATTAAATAAGGAATTCATGAAATTCACAAAGAGGACAATAAAGCATGGATTCGTATGTTTACTACAAATTTTCTAGAATGAGTGTCTTCGAAAGGACTTTCCAAAACCTTGAGTTAAGAAGTATACTGACCATTTTTTGAATTTTTCCTACTAGATGCTTGAGGATATAACTTAACTTTCAACTAGATCAAACATGTCCTTAAAGTGAAGGAATTGAATTCATCATGATTCCATGGATCTAACCAATAGGATATATGAAAGGGTCAATTTGATCCACTATGTAAAATTTGGACTTCGTCTCATGGTCATTTTAATCCACCAATGCTAAATCAAGCTTCACATCATAACTCATATAAGAATAGAGACATGGAAAATTGAAATCCTCTCCCTAAAGTAGAGAAAGAATTAGACATTAATGGTAATCCAAAGGACGTTTTAGGAGAATATGCAATGCCACATATCAAAACATCCTAAAATGGAAATATTAGGATTAACAATACAAAAGATTGGTGGGATAGGGTGCATGACCTAGGGTTACAAATACCTTTCACTTGATGACATGAATATAATGAATCCATTGGAGTGTCCAAGTTCCTATTTAAAGAGCACATACAAAGCAAGAAACTAGAATTAGAAAGATTGAGCTCCATGAAGAGGGGCTAGAGTTATGTGGGTGGCCTAATCACAATCTTATGGTAATAAAAGAGAATGCGATAAAGTACAAGAAATTTGTAAGGAAGTGATGAAGAGAGAATATGGGGAATAAATAATTTTGATTACTATAGAAGATTGTCATAGATAGTTCATGCTTCTTCAATAGCATATAAGAAATATGAGAGAGGAAATGCTATTTATGAAGAAAAGTGTGATTGAAACTTTTAAACTTGAGCCACAAACTGATATGGTTCTCAATTGTGTGCTTTTACTAGAAAGATTCAATAGCACACATGAAACAAGAAAGCACAAAGGCTATTTATGTAGAAAAGCTTGACTAAAACTTGTAAATTGAGCCACAAATTGATATGCCAAATAGAGCATTACATGCATGCGATTTTGAGCATGTGACCAAAATTGACAATTGAATGTATGTTTGGTACATCTACCCCCAAGAAATTTGGTGGGGAAAAGCTACAGCCTCCAAATAAGGACTACGGTAGTAATGACTCTACACGTGCATGCAGCTAGGTTGGAACCCCTCTATGTTTTGGCCATCGCTCGAAGTTGAAACTGGGACCTACAAGGTGAATGCGCCACTCATAAACACCTTCTCCTCATATGCAAAGCTCATAAAGATAGAGTTAGCAATCACCTAAGTGGGTACATGAGGGGTTGAGCATCGATCTCCTATACTTACTTCAAATCCAAGGATATTTCTACAAGTGCAAGACTGTATTTGGACTAAACTAGGTCATGTTTGCAATTGCATGACTAGTTAAAAATCCTTAGATTTCATGTTATGTTGAACCTTTAAAAAGTGATAGAATGGTATTCAGAGCTACATTCCAAGCTAGTCATGCTTTTACTCCCAAGGAGGTTAATGGCTCATAAATCAAACAAAACTTTGAAGTGAAATAGAAAGTTTTGAGTATCCATGCAATAAAATAGGAATACAATCTCTTGTGTTTAGTCATTAAGTTCCTAGAAATTGTTGAGTTTCCATGCACTAAAATAAGAGTCTCTTGTGTTTGGATCACAGTTTAAAGATCATGTACTCCTACAACACATTCAATCACTCACGATCATCACCACATGTTTTATGCTTACAACGTTCCTTATAGCATAATGTAGATTGAAATAATTTTCTTTCATTATAGTGAGAAAATGGCATATGTAATCTACTACAACTTGAAAGTTATAAAAGTTTCGATAGAAGGATGATGAATTTAGGTCCCTTGAATTCGGTGTTGCTGTGCCAAGTGTTTGATCTTGAACATTTAGCTTTGAGATTTACAATTAGTGCAATTGACTTGATTGTTTTGAGGAGTATGTATTGGGTTTTAAAAGCTTGTGGAGGTCGGTGTTAAAATTGAATGATAAAATTGCAATCTTACTTGTATTTTTGATTACTTGAGCACATTGATTAAGAAAATGTCTACGCAAGAGTATGTAACTATTAACTTGACATATAAAAACGGTACTAATATAGTAGTCCTTGTCACTTTTAACTTAATATATAAAAAATGGTACTAATGTACTCGTCCTATTTTACACTTTGAATAAACTTTGTTGAGCATAAATGTGTTTATGATAATAGTATCTCAAAATGTGCTAAAGTTCAATTTATTTCTCACAACATAGCTCTCACATTGATGCACATGTTTCGATTGTCCACACCTTCCAAAAAAGAGCTAAGCTAATTTTTATCTTTGAACAATTATTTTAAATAAATCTAGACTATTGGGATTCATCTACTTCGAAATAGATCTCTTCATTAAGCTTTTGGCAATACATAGTACTAGGTGCAAATACATGATTGCAAAAAGAAACACGTATACCAATGGCTTGAACTTTTTTGCAGGTGAACGTTTATAAAGTTCAAGATGCCCTTTGGTGGCTCATTCACTTTGGCAGCAATAAAAGGAAGATGAGTCAATAAGTTCCTTCTTGCACTTGCTAGAAATTTTCAATTAAAAATTCTTTCTTCTAAAGATGTATCAATTACTACCTTTCTTTGACTTTAGAAATCTTCATTTTGAGCACTTCTCTCCTATAAAAGTACTAATTATTACTTTCTATGCCTTTTTTATGCTACAAGATGATTGTAAAAGAATGTAACCTCTTCTTAGCAACGATTGTAACCATCAACTTGAATTGACAAAGCCACCACTAAGCAAAGAAGAGTGGCAATTATGGCACACACTATGGACAACCAAGTGGCTTTAGCATGCTATAGCACTACAAGAAATGATGATGCTTTTGCTTCTAATTGCAATGTGGCCTATGGATTTGTTATATCGATATACATAACTGGATTCTAACTCAAAAAAGCACGCTTATTTAACCTAAACATGCCTTGTCTATGTGCTCCAATGTTAATTATAGGCTTTGTATTTCCACTTTTAGCATGTATAAGATGTGTGTTAGCTAGTTATTAATGCATTAAATGTGGATCAAATTTTCCATAATTGTGACCAAAAGCAAAAAGTATAAGTTCTATCTTGTTAAGAGCTAAAAATTACTTTCATTTGTTAGTAGGTCCAAAGTGCATGCATACGTTTAAAGATGTGGTATTTCAAGAACTTTTAAAAATAAAAAGGAGAACACAAAGTCACATTTCAAGTCTTGATCATCAACCTACAAGTGGACCATGAACATCATGCTCCACCACATATATTATCTCTTATAGGAGAAAAGTGGTTTGCTTACTTCTTATAAGGGAAATTACAAGAGTACTACTCTAATGTTCACTTACAACTAGTCACTCATAATGTTCAATCATTTAGATGCAAAAGAGGTGTGGTTGATGTTGGTCTTTTAAGATGATGACTGTGGGGGTTGATGTGCATATATAACATGTTCTTAGTATTTTTAAAGTGTAGTGAAAATGGTAGTTGGGATTTCATTACTGAATTTGGTGTAACTATTTCTTCACATCATTGTACACCAGTCATCCATCAATCTTGAAATTTTGTAGTAGGAAACATACATGTTATCATGATGTTGTCAATTGATTTCTCCTTTGTTGTAATAGCTACCTTGACCTATAAATTGAATTTTACAACATAAGTAGGCTATAACAAATTGAACCCTTATCTTTCCTTTCCACACTATAGACCCATGTCAAATTAAGATAGTAATTGATGCATGTAGGCAATTCATACATTCCCTAATTATAGTCATGTGCTTGAAATATATGCTTGTCTTCTAGATGGTAGAGGTCAAAATGTTATAACAAAGTAATGTAATAAGGAAATTTTACTACGAGAATTCTAAAGAGAATTTGAAAGATGATACATTTGCAATCATATCTCTCCTATTCAAATGGTTAATAATACCATCATACACATAAGCTCAAGTTTATAAAGTTGTTAACTTCATCTACCAAACCTTCAAAACTTTCATAGATTATTGTTGAGTATATAATCTAGTGCAATCTAAAGTGTAACAACTACCAAAACTTCAAAAATTTCATCG
Source organism: Lygodium microphyllum (assembly GCF_053477565.2). Classification (NCBI taxonomy): domain Eukaryota; kingdom Viridiplantae; phylum Streptophyta; class Polypodiopsida; order Schizaeales; family Lygodiaceae; genus Lygodium; species Lygodium microphyllum. The sequence continues at coordinate 90,834,663 of NC_141148.1, read as the reverse complement.
ATTATTGTTGAGTATACAATCAAGTGCATAAAGTGTATCACTATTGCTTTATTGTAAAGTAACTTTCAAAACACAATAGACTTGGTATTTTTTTTGTAGGGACTTGAAATTCACTTTATATATATGATACACCAATGATGAAACATAAACAAGTCACCTAATCATGCAAAATTAGTCCAAGAAACAAAGAGAAAAATATTGAAATTTTGGGTTTCTTAGAAGTTTAGACAATGATTTCTTAAATAGTGGTCATGTGTTAACAATCCATTAGGTACAATTTACTTTGCTAGTTTGACATGTATAAAGAGAAGGAAACTAGACATGGAGAGAAATAGCATCTCCTACTTGCACAAGTTGTAAGAGTTTCTTAAGTTTGCATAGCATTTGTATATACATTGATTTGATGATGATCATAATGTTAATTGAACCTTATGCATCATATACATGATGTCATACTTGACTTGAACTTATAAGCTATATTATTTAGAGGTGACAGAAATGTAAGTTTCAGATGACTTGGAAGTGAGTCAAATAAATAAGAAAAAAATGACTTGTTATAAAAACTAGATAGTTTTGAATAGAGTTTAGAATGCCTATATGCTAAAAACTAATAGCTAAATTATCTCATTTTTGCAACATCTTTTGTCATTGATATCTCAACCACCGTGAACAATCATGCAAACACTAAAATATAGATACCAAGCCAAATTAGATAGATAGGTTTTGCAAGCTACACAATCACAACATCATCCTTTGTTACATCCATTAGTGATTGAAACTCTTCTATAGGTTTGTCACTATGCTTTTCACCAAGAAATTACATGCATTGTCTACTCACAAGTTTTAAATGTGTCAATAAGCATGTGGAAACATGAAGATGCTTGCTATTTTTATTAGTTCAAAGAACCTACTAAACATGGTATTGATGTCCTCATGCCTACCAACAAGAATCTAAGTGCACTATCTTAAAATGCTTTGTGTAATTAGGTGTACACACACATGGTTTCTCGATTTCAATTCATAATTTGCTAGCTTCTTCAAACTTAGAGGTGCATGTTATTATTGCCTTGGAGATTGATGAGTCTTAAAGCAAAAAATTATGTTGTTTTTGTTCATCACTCTAAGTGATGATTAAAAGAACCCTTTCAGGTTAGAGCTTAACTTGTTTTTTAAAAAATTTGCCAATATGTCTAGCATTATTACTTATATATGGCAACATGAAGTAAAGCATAACGAAAGTGGAAGAAATGGCAAAAAGAACTTGAAAAATGGAGAATGTTGGAAGATGGTTGTTGTTGAAAATAACAAGCTATTAAAAATAACAATTATCTTGTTGAGCAGGAGCTAACAAACTATCCATATTAATTCCAAATATTTTACACTCCGGTATTGAAAATAGTAAAAATTAGCTCATGTATTTGAAAATTCCATAATGATGGGTATGCATGTAATATTTACATGCACACAAATCTAAATATAATAGCGAGGCTCTGAACGATGTAAATTGTGAAAACATGCCAAGATGTTGCAAAAGGCTTAAGGGTGTTGTAAGTGGACAATAGAATGAGTGGAAGGGTGGAAGTCCTATACCACAACCCTAGGTAATTAGCTCAAAAGAAATGCCCTTATCCTCTCTCTTTCTCTGTAGCTTGAGTGCTAGAGAGAATCTATGTGTGTGTCTCCATTGTTGAACCATCCTTTCTCTCCCTTATTTCGTCTCTTACTTGCAGGAGTGTAGCAATTGGATTGAGGCTTCAAGAGGAGCTTCCATTTCCTGTGAGAATTGTTGGACCATTAGAGCTTTGCTTGAATGGCTAGACTACAACAATTGATGAGGGAATGATGAATTCTTCTATCTGTGTTGGAGCTATCTTTTGTTTCTTTTGCGTAGCTAGGAATATGAGTGAAGGGAGCAGAGATGGTTTAGAGCTAGAGTATGAGTCATATATGTGGGATGTAGAAGAGCCACTTGAGAGTGGAGAATGCATGAAATGATAGAATCCCATCCATCATTGTTAAGATAGATTTTTCTTGGAGTTTTGATTTTATCGTTTGGGACCACTACAAAACTCTAATAGTCTTGTGGTGCTTTTGTTGTGTATACTGAATGCTAGCTATAGGATTGAGTTCCACTCTTTGTGCCATTAACATAGTATGTTTGCAACTAGTGTAGGATTAGAAAATCACATATAGTCAACTAGGATAGATTTTCAAGCTTGTTTTGATGCATTTCAAGTAATAGGATAGTCTCATTGCTTCATATAATTGGTTGGACAATATAGATGCTTTTCTTGTTGAAATTTTGTCTTCATAGTGAACTAGTGGGTAAACACATGGACCTGATGTCATTATTTAGCACATGTTGTTTTTATTTTGTCACCTTGAATGATTGGCATTGCAAAAGCTAGCTCCCACCTTGCTAGCTTTGGTTCATCAAGGGGCCATTCCTTCTACATATAGAAGTGCTTGAGGTATGAAATCCCAATTGTACTCATGACTATTATACTTTGGGAGGAGTCATGCTACATATTCAAATGTGGCATTTTACATTGAGATGCCCATTTTATTAATTGTGTGTGAGCGTGCTAACAAGAAAACATTTTTTTGGCTCTACCATAAATTTGCACGAAAGCACCCAATATACTAGATAGCTCGAGTTTATCTGAAGAGGTCATCTTGATTTCCCTTAAGCACTTGAGGGCCTTAGAACCCAATTGTGCTTCTCATTGTTTTAGATTTGGGGAGATTTCTCAAGCAATCTTATAAGCATAATAATACCTTGAGGTGGTTTTTGCATAGCTCATGGTACTAGAAGTAGGCTAGGAATACTGTATTACCATTTTGGCATATCAAATTGAAATATTTTTCTTCAAATGTGAACACTTGGTAAAATATATGAATTTTATTGTGAGGTGTGTAAATTTTTTGGTTTTCACAGCAATGAGTTCTTCAATTGCACTACTATAAGCACAATTGCAAAAATTTATTTATTTAGTGAGTTATATATAACTTATGGTATAAATATGATTTGTATTTTGAAGGAGATAAATTTTGGTTTTGTAATAAGATCCTTGTAATGTGCTTGCCCGAGCCGCTTCCTCATCGCCATGTTCTTAGTAGCCCATCAAGAGACGTCCAAGAAAACGCCGTCTGGGATTTGATGAAATACCTCGAAGTTTGCTATCTAGGCTCACTAGTGGAAGTTTTGGCCATCCCCATGAGGATCGACCTGAGTTTTTGGTTCTTGATATGAGTCAAATCAACTACTAACGGTTGATTAGTGTCAACAGTTTAAGTTTCCACTTCTTACAGAATTACCTAATTGAAACGGACTTGCATTGCACTTGTTTCAAAGAGAAATGGGAGATGAAGGGGAGTGTGGCGCTTTGATCCCTTCTGCCCATGGTGCAAAATCCCATTCTGGGCCCTAAAATGATGTAAGTCAGGCTTCCTGATCTCTAATGGTCATACATTTACCAATTAAAAATGTAAAATTTTTTCCTTTTTAGGAAAGCTCTCGGCTTACCAAGTCCACCCAATCATAAGTTTGGATACGTCAGGGATCCATCCTCTCGCTTCCCTTGAAAGAGTATTTTTAATTACGTGATTACCTACCACCTTAGATTCAACATATAAAAGCAACTTCTTTGATTATCCCCTAATACAAATTTATTACATGCCTTTATTTCACGACATAAAGACAAAGTAAGCAATTTCTTTTGCAATAATTCCTTTAAGAAAAAAAACTTTTTACAATGTTTTCTATTCTAGCTAGATATGATGTCAACCCAAAGGTATTATTCTCTCCTAGTTCAGTTCCTAGACTAGTATTGGAACTTCCAGGATACTATCTGGAATTTGAAGGGCAATTGATAGTTTGTAAAAGTCTAAGGAGTTTGTGACAAGAGCCCCTTGGTATCCTCATCTCCTCCTGCCAACTAGAGTTCCCTATGATAAGACCTTTCGCGCCATGATTGGTCTCTATACTCACTAATGCGAAAACAAAAAAAACCCATTGAAGTAGGTTTCATCCACGCTAGCCTCGGGGAGGTCTAGCACCTTCAAAGAACATTGCCTTAGTCATCGTGGCATTCTGTGCTCATCAGAATACTGCTTCAGTCCTCCCTGCAATCTTACCCGATCATCCATCTTTTAGCTTGATGATTTTAGGAAAGATTAATACCTAACTTACAATCACAAACATCTTATTTCGAATGCAAAATACATAAACTTTTAAAATTTTTATTTCCAAGACATCTTTTCTTTTCTAAAATAATAATATCAAGGCAAAACTTAGCGTAAGTGGCAATATCTTCCAATAATCTTCTTGGATTACCCTCCCCTTGAGGATCTAGTTATGATTGAATCTAAACAAGAATTCTATTTATGAGAATAACTCTTGTGATGATCTTTTTCTTTTCTTAATGGAGTTTTTGGAGTCTTTGCCCATAATAATTCAAAAAAAAATCTTGGTTAGTTTTATTACAAAAAATATTCTTTTAACAATTACACCTCAAGACCTTTTTTATATGGAGAATCAGTGTCCGTGTTTATCTATCAGAGGTTCCGTTAGTTCAATACAAATAAAAATTTTTAAGTCCTTATAGGAAGCACAATATCTTCCTTATACTTCTGAGTACATCTTGTACAAACCCAAATTATCCATTGGAATTTGCGATTAAGAATTTCTCTAAGAAATTTTATGCAGAAGATTTAAAAAAAAGTCATGTTCTAGGAATGCAGCTTTTTGTTACCAACACATAGGATGATGATTTGCTAGCTGCCTTTAATATCAAAATATGATACTTGGGGATTTACGACGAGTGCTTGGTTGATGGTATTCGCAGCTTCGTTTATAACCCTAGTACTCACCATTCCATTTGTAGTGGTCGCACCCGCAGCATTATTGGTAGCTCTTGCCTCCGCGACCTTCATAATTTTCTTCTTCGAGGCCATAGTCTTTAATCACGAGATTATAGAGGAAATTTTGGCAATAGAGCTTGGGGTTGTCACAATTGGATTGATAGGGATGACGATCACTAGGAATTGAGAGAAAAATCGAGTAGAGTCTTAATTCCACATGGAAGTGAAGGTAGAAGGGATGGGGGATTCGATTCCAAGAGCCGGGGGAGTATCCTCCTTGTCTTCGTGAAATCAAGCCATAGTCTTTAATGAAGATTCTATACCAACATGTTAGCCCTACAAAGCTTTGCACTTCTTTGACCATTGTTGGGGGTGGCCAATCTTGTATATCTTGGACCTTGGTAGGATCCATTGAAATGCCATCTGCTAATATTATGAATCCTAGATATTCAATTTACTTTTTGAAGAAGGCACATTTCTTCTTTCTAGCATATAGTTTGTGGGTTCTCATTGTTTCAAGAACTATTCATAGCTGTGGTCCATGGTCTTCTTCATTTTTGGAATATGTTAAGATATCTTTGAAGAAGATAAGGACGAAGTCATCAAAGTAGGATCAGAAATGTCTTGCATCAACCTATTGAAGGTGGCATAAGCATTTGTTATCCAAATGACATCACAATAAACTCATAATGACCATAACTTGTGTTAAAAGTAGTTTTAGGGATATCTTCCTCCCTGATTCTTATTTGATAATAGCCTGAATATTTGAAAAGACCTTTGCTCCTTGGAGTCATTCAAGCAACTCGTCTATCTTGGGATTGGATATTTGTTTTTCACTATCACCTGGTTTAATCCACGGTAATCAATACAAAGGCGGATTGTTCCGTCTTTCTTTTTCTTAAATAGTACACTATGGCTTCCCATTGTGAATTACTTAGCCAGATGTATCCTTGGTCTAATAGTTGCTTGAGTTATTCTTTTAGCTCAATGGCTTCAAGAATTGACATTCGATAGGGTTGTTTGGCCATTGGGGTAGCACTTGGAATGAGTTGGATTTCGTGATCTACTTCTCTTGTTGGTGGAAGCTCTATCAAGTCTTTTGGAAAAATATTTGTATAATCTTTTAGCCAAGATGGTTGGTCCTTGGTTTCACTATCCTAGTTAGCCTTGTTGAGCTTAATTAGATAGACGGGTAATCCTTTCTTCAGTCCTTTTACTATTTAGAAAGCTTTAGCCAACTCAACCGTAGGGTTCCTTGCTTTCCCTTGAGTGGTTACTTGTTCTCCCTTTGAGTTTTAAAATGTAATTGGACCCTTTCCACAATGGATATGGGCATTATTTGGAATTAACCAATCCATACCTAGCAGACATTCATCATAAGCCCCGAGGTTCATAATTCGGAAGCTCATTTTGGAAGAATTGCCACCCAAGCTAAATTCTACCTCACTAGTTTGTTGTGTTGACAGAACTTCCTTATTGTTTGCTAACTCCAGAAGCAAACTAGGTGCAAGAGTAGTGTTTACGCCTAGCCTTTTTGCACATTTTGGTTATACGAAAGAGAAGGTACTTCCACAGTCGATTAAAATTCAAAAGGGTTTATTACCTTGATAATTTGATGGTGTCTAAATTACTGAGAATTGGCGATTTGGACCCTTCTTACTGAGAGTGGTGCGTAATCTTTCAGGTCTTTTCTAGCACCTTTGCCCTTGTCATCTTGGTTTTGCCCATGAAACTGACCTTGATGGTTGTTTGGGCCAAAGCTTTGGGCACTGCCTCTTGAAATGTCCTAGTTTCTTGCAATAGAAGCATCTTGGAGCCTCATTGTCTTTTCCTGTGGGTATAAAGTTTCCATGGCATTTGACTTGGCTCACTTTGTCATGTTTGGCTGATACTGCCCTTGGGTTCTTTTTGCATATCCTTGGAAGCTGTCCTTATTCTGATGGTTTTTGTTCCAAATTTTTGCATTTCTTGGCCTTTGTTCCATCTCCTGAACTATTGGGGCTGCTCAAATCAGTGCATCCTGTAAATTTGATGGTCTCATTGGCTAAATGCACATATTCAGGGGCGGATTTAGACCATTGCAAAATTTGCATACTTGCTGTGAAACATCCATCGTAGATGCATATTTTCAAAGTGTTACAAATTTGGAGTAGTAAGCTTCTAGGCTTAGCCTTGACTACTTTAAGTTGAAGAATTCATTCATCTTTTGGGCTTGATATACGGGTGGAAGGTATCTCCCACACATAGCATCCTTAATCTTGTCCCAAGTGATAGCACTTTCAGATGTTCTTTGTTCCTTGCACCACTATTTCCACCAAAGATGGGCATTTTCTATGAGTTTTAGTTTGGCAATCATTGCTTGATATGATGATGCAGTCCTTGCAGCAATGAAATAGTCTTCCATAGATTCTATCCATGTTTCTGCTTCAGTTAGAATATCCCTCCCCTTACCATCAAACTCCGGTGGCTTGTACTACTTGAGAAGATATTTCTTCTCTTGAGCTTTTGTAATATTGAGATTCAGGCTGATGCCCTAGGGAATTATGCAAATTTCATGATCAATTTTCTCTCCAAAAATATTCAAAAAGATGTTAACTTGCTTAATCTACCTCACTAATTTAGTAAGGAAATTATGTACTACTCGGTCTTTCTGATAATGATCAAGGTTTACACTTTAAAAGAGAGTTTTAATCCTAGTAAAAATTTATTTGACTTACCCATGAACCTCTAGTAACTTAGCAGACCTCACCACGGTTGGAGTTATGGTGTGTATTGTTAAGATATCGAGCTCCACTCGTGATATGCTAGGGTGACCGTTGTGCATTTATGTCACCGACTTGTTAGCTGCAATTGCGGTTGGTACACCGCCCATGAATAATAGCTAGATGATAGCTATCCTTATCTACTCTAGTTCCTGGCTCGGTTAGTATGCCACCTTAGTTAGTTGAGTTTGGTTTGAGACCCACATATAGGATTCTTCTATTTCTTTTGTACTTGAGTTCTTTTGGCTTACACAACTAAGAAGAGGAAAACTGTTTTTAGCCTCCACCTTTGTGTGTATTCCCCCATTGTGCAAGCAAGAAAGCTACAAGTGAGACTCCTTCCTTCTCTCCCACAATCTTGACATGGTATCAGAGCCTGGTTCGTGGTAAGGAGCTCAAGAAAGCAAACCAAGTTTGCGGTGTTCTAGTAAGAGGACTAGTGTTGCTTTCATTTTTCGAGTTTGGGAGCAAGTCTCTGTAGGTCGCACAGTCGAAAGTGTAGGAGTGCATTGCCTTAGATTGAGACGCCCTTCGTGGTGCAGTAAGAGGGCAGTATATGCTCCGGGAGGAGGCTTTAGCCCTTGGTTGCCTTGTTTTTTTGATTCGAGACCATTTCGGGGCCTGTTTTGGAGGCGGAAGTTTTCCGCACGCACTCAGGAAAAGGTCCTGTTTTTTGCTATGCGACCATTGTTCTACAGGTCGGTGAAAAGTTACTGTAGAAATTGCATCGTATGCCTGTGCGCAGAGACATTGGGAGTTACAGAATCATCCTTATTGCCTGTTGATGCAAAATCGTCACTAGGAAGTGACTGTGTGGTCAAATACCACTTTCCTCAGTTTTGCAGATTTGCCCTTGTGAGGCTGAAGCTGTGTTTTTTGCAGTGATAGAATTCTTTGCAGTGTTCTGTAATGGCGTCTGATTCTCTTTCACAGATTGTCACTGAAAAGCTTGACAAGAACAACTTCCAAGCATGGAAGTTTAGAATGACAAACTTCCTTATGGAAAAAGGATATTGGGAATTCGTTGTAGGAAACGAAGAAGAACTAGTTCTTCCTGATGTTCCCAATCAACAACAAATGCAGGCATTTAAAGGATGGCATGAGAGAGCTAGAAAAGTTATGTGCTGGCTGTCTATCAGTATTTCAGACTCTATGATTGTGCATATTCAGGATGCAACTACGCCAAAGGAGGCATGGGATATTTTGTTAAAAATGTAGAGCATAAATACGCAAGCCAAGAAAATGCAGCTCAAGCAAGAGTTGCACAATGTGCAAAGAGAAAGTATGAGCATCAATGACTACCATATGAAGGTGAAGAAGATTGCAGATGCACTTGCTTCCATTGGGTCACCAGTGGAAGATGATGATTTAGTTTTTGTGACCTTGAATGGTCTAGAAAAGAATTATGTACAGTTCCGAACATCGATTTTCGTCCGTGAAAGATTTCCTGATTTTGAGGAGTTGATTGCTCTTCTAATTTCTGAGGAGCAGAGAAATGGTGGTGCATCTTCTTCAGGAGGAACTTCAAAAGAAGCTGTCTTCTACTCAAATGCTGGAAGAGGTAGAGGCAGAGGTAGAGGAGGCCGATCTGGAGGCCATGGTAGAAATCAGAATATGCAGCAAACTCAAGAAAACCACTCCTATGGAGGAGGACGTGGTAACTCTAGAGGCAGGGGGAGCCAAAGAGGTCGTGGTGGATGGCAAAGAGGCCAAAATGCAAACAGCTATGTTGAATGCTACTACTGTGGTAAAATGGGTCATATGGCTAGAGACTGCTATAAAAAGCAGAATGACATCATGAATGGAAAATTGCAACAAGGGAATTATCCATCTTCTAGTAGACAGGGTGATGACAGAAATGAGCATTTGTTTATGGTGCAGCACATGACCAATTCTGTGACAAGTGCAGAAGAAAGCAACGATGTGTGGTATGTTGACTCAGGTGCATCAAACCACATGACAGGTCATGCAGAATGGATGCAGGATGCAAGGAAAATGGAAAAACCAGGATTTGTGGAGACTGGTGATGATATTGCACATCCTATTGTGCAGATTGGAAAAATTCCTTTGTCTATGCAGGATGGGAAAAAGAAATACCTGTCGGATGTATTTCATGTCCCGAATATCACCAAGAACCTGGTTTCTGTTGGTCAAATGATTGTGCAGGGCTTGCAGATCAGATTTAATTCTCATGGATGCTTTGTTGAGGATATGAAAAATAAAGGTTGCTTGATAGCAAAAGGAAAGAAGAAGGGCAGAATGTTTACGTTGGATGCAGACATGCCTGAATTGAGTGCAGCAATGTTTGCACATGGGACCGGTGTAGTTGCAGATATTGATATCTGGCATAAACGCATTGGTCATGTTAATGTACAACGACTTAAATCAATGAAGCCCAAAATATTGTTGCAGGATTGCTTAAATTCAAGGTTGCAGAAATGCATAAGGTATGTGAAGCCTATCAATTTGGAAAACAGGCAAGGAAACCATTTCCTAGACATGTTCAAGAGAGTAAGAAGCCATTGGAATTAATCCACTCTGATGTGTAGACTACTAAAGCTGCATCTATTGGAGGCTGTCATTATTTTGTCACTTTTATTGATGACTATAGCAGAAAAGTTTGGGTGTACTTTATGAAAAAGAAAAGTGAAGTTTTTGGGCATTTCAAAACTCTTAAAGCTATGGTTGAAAAAGAAACAGGCCTGCAAATAAAATGCCTAAGGTCAGATGGAGGGGGAGAGTACCTCTCAAATGAGTTTGCAAGGTTCTTGAAGGAGCATGGCATAAAGCAGCAATATTCATGTAGTCATACCCCACAGCAAAATGGAATTGCAGAAAGAAAAAACAAGCATATTGGAGAGGTATCTCGTGCCATGCTCAATGAAAAAGACCTACCAGATTTTTACTGGGCTGAGGCAGTTGCTACAGCAGTCTATATAATGAACAGGACTCCCACTGCAGCAATACATGGCATGACTCTGGAGGAGAGGTATACTGGTAGGAAACCAGATATTTCTCATTTGAAAATTTTTGGTTGCATTGCCTATGTTCATGTGCCAGATGAGGTGAGATCCAAGTTGGATCCAAAAGCTGAGAAGTGCATCTTTATTGGTTACTCTCTGCAGCAAAAAGGGTATAGATGCTATAACCCTTCTACTTGTAAGTTTACAGTAAGCAGAGATGTTTTTTTAAATGAGATGAGTAGCTGGTATAAACCAGTAAATGTGATTGATAATGTAGATGCACAAAATGGTAATGCTGCATAGAATTCACAGCAGCTGTCACAAGATATTAGTGGACCTGGAGCGTCCTCTAGCAGTGGCTCACATTCTTCGCCATGGACAGGCAGATTGAGATCAGGAGAATCTTCTCAAAGCAATGCAGATAGTGGTATGCAGGTATCACGAAAAGGAAAAGAGAAGGTAGATCCGCCCATGTTTGATGTGAATGCAGGTCACTCTTATGTGGATGGTGAATCCAGTGGCTCAGAACAGAGCATTGATGATGAGTTGGGTATTCCTTCTATTGTTACACCTGGAGTAAGGAAGACCAAGGATGTTTTGAGAGCACCTGGGAGTGAACCTACTTTGTGCAGGTCTACCAGAGCTAGGTATCTTGTGGATAGGCTGAAATATGATGGATTTACAGCCATTCACTATGCCTATATGGTCAAAGTGATACAGGAACCAAAACCCACTTCTTTTGAGCAAGCCATGGGAAATGAAAAATGGGAGAAAGCCATGGATGAAGAAATGGATGCCTTGGAAGCAAATGCTACATGGGAATTGATACCTTTGCCTAAAGATAAAAATGCAATTGGTTGTAAGTGGGTTTATAAGGTAAAACACAATGCAGATGGTTTTGTGAATAGATACAAGGCAAGATTAGTAGTCAAGGGGTATGCACAAACATATGGCATTGATTATGAAGAAACATTTAGTCCGGTTGCAAGGATGGCAACCGTAAGAGCAGTCATTGCTATGGCTGCATCAAAGGGATGGTCTTTACATCAGATGGATGTAAAGAATGCCTTCTTGCATGGTGATTTGCAAGAAGAGGTCTATATGGAGCAGCCACCAGGTTATGTGCATACTGTTCATCCTGAGTTTGTTTGCAGGTTGAAGAAAGCCTTGTATGGCTTGAAGCAAGCACCTAGAGCATGGTCTGACAAGATAGGACAGTATCTTGTCACTATTGGCTTTCAGATTTTCAATGCAGATTTCTCACTTTATGTGAGAAAAACAGAGAAAGGTATTATGCTACTTGTCATTTATGTTGATGATTTGATTATGACAGGTGACAGTGATGAAGATATCCTTCATGTGAAAATGCTATTGAAGTAGAAGTTTGAGATAAAGGATTTGGGAGAGCTACATTATTTCTTGGGTATTGAGGTGATTAGATCACCAAGTGGGATACAGCTCTTGCAGAGGCAATATGGATTGGACATGCTTTCCTAATATGGGATGCAGGCTGTAAGCCTATTTCAGTTCCTTTGGAGCAGAATGTGAAGCTGAGCGCAGATGCAGGTGAGCTTCTGGAAGACCCTACTATGTACAGACGCATAGTAGGAAGTTTGATTTATATGACTATTACTAGGCTAGATTTGAGCTATGCTATTGGATTGGTAAGTCAGCTTATGCAGGCTCCAAGGAAACCACATTTGGATGTGGCTAGACGCATACTCAGGTATGTGAAGTTCACATTGTAGTATGGACTATTTTATGAGACTGGGATTCAGATACAGTTGCATGGATACACTGATGTTGATTGGGCTGGTAGTATTTCTGATAGACGATCTACCAGTGGATATGTGTTCTCTTTTGGGAGTGCTACAATCACTTGGAGCAGCAAGAAATAGCCTAAGTACAGGGGTGCAACAATGGCTGCATGTGAGGTAGCTTGGTTGCATAAGCTACTTTATGATATGCATCACCCTATAGATGGGCCAGTTGTTATTTATTGTGACAAGATGAGCAGTATAAACTTGGCAAATAACCCAGTCTATCATGCTAGAACAAAGCACATTGAGGTGCATTATCACTATGTGCGGAAGAGGGTTTTACTAGGTCTTATTGATCTAGTTTATGTCAGCATAGAGGATCAGGTAGCTAACATATTTACGAAGGCATTGGGCGTAGAGAAGCTGTGCAAGTTCAGAGACCTGCTTGGTGTGCAGGAATTGGGATTGAGCTCGAGGGGGAGTGTTGAGATATCGAGCTCCACTCGTGATATGCTAGGGTGACCATTGTGCATTTATGTCACCGACTTGTTAGCTGCAAATGCAGTTGGTACACCGCCCATGAATAATAGCTAGATGACAGCTATCCTTATTTACTCTAGTTCGTGGCTCAATTAGTATGCCACCTTAGTTAGTTGAGTTTGGTTTGAGACCCACATATAGGGTTCTTCTATTTCTTTTGTACTTGAGTTCTTTTGGCTTACACAACTAAGAAGAGGAAAACTGTTTTCATCCTCCACCCTTGTGTGTATTCCCCCATTGTGCAAGCAAGAAAGCTACAAGTGAGACTCCTTCCTTCTCTCCCACAATCTTGACATGTATATCCATATTTTGATATTTTTGTGGGAAGGTTTAAATATCCTTATGATGATGGTTACTCCCTAAAATAGCAATTCCATCGATCGAGATGAACTTAGTTGGTTTTTTTCTTATGTGATGATTTCATGATCTAGTTGGTTGTTAGTATGAAGAATGGGGTCATGTTAGGGAAGGATAGTTCAACGAACCTTTGGGTTCTCCATCCATTGGATTCACCTAAGGTTATCTACGATATAGTCGGGGTAGTTAGCTTCAATGAATCAATCTGACCTATATTGCCATTGTGGATAGGAGCGATAAGGACCGTATATTCATTATAAAATAGTTAAAAATTATTTCACTGTTTGAATGCTTGGTAGATATATACATGGCTTGAAATGCAGGGAATTTCTTCTGACTTTGTCACCTCTATTAATTAACTCTATTTCTACTAGGGTTTAAAAATTTCATCAAATGGATAATATCTTCCCACTATTCCTGATTACCAAGGAGACAACCAGTTTTGATTACAATGGGTGGACAAAAATAATTCTTCACATCAATAGGAAGGGAATACGTTATTCGAGTAGTTCGGACGCTCATATTATTCTTAGAAGAGGATTCCGTACTACAACCTAGGTATGGCATTGCGATATATCCATTACATAGTAATCAGGATTCTAGGAATGGATATCCAGAAATCTATATTTTAGGGGAAGATCAGGTAATCCATCTTTCTTGTAGTTGTGGCAACTGGAGCATCCTACAACCATGAATTAGTCGGCCGGTATAACCTTTGTAACCTCCTCATAGATGTATGGTTTTAATTTGACTTGTCATCCTCCAATGAACATGTTTGAGTTTACTCTGGCCTCATAGAAGAGATAAATATTGGCAATCTTAAGGGTTTCCATACATCTTAGCCTCTTTAAATTATTCTGGAGGTAAGCAAGACAATTTGCATCAATGTAACAATACCCTCTGCTTAACATCCATCGTCTTTCATAATACAAGGGTGAAGGATTGTATATCTGATTTGATATCTACATCATCTAGTTTCTCCAGCTGAAACTAGAGGAGTGCATTGCTGACATAAATATAACTTGGAAAATCAAGAATCGTTCCCAAGGTTTGTCCCTCTGCCAGAAATTAAGGACATAAATTAACAAGAGAAGATTTTCACAACTTAAGGGAAATATATCTTATGCTGTAGTTATAACTAGTTTTATTTACTTGCATCGTATCCTATATCAACGTGCTTTCTAATACCAACTGTCTCATTGTATGACCCTTTTTGCTTACAATTCATTATTGCGACCCCTTAAACTTACATCTCTCCATCTCCTACAATACACTTTGCTCTCCTCATGGAAATATAGGCTCACACAAAACATTTTGTGTGTTTCATGTTGAGATGCCAAAGCTAACATGAGCTACCACTCACATACATAGATGATTGTTTTCGCATTAATATCACTAACATGGTAGGTATCTGCATCACCATATCATTCCAATGATACTTTATAATTGGATACTGCCTACTTGAGTTACATGATATCTGTCTAGTCATCTTTCTGAATAGAAATAACCACAAAACCAAGGACAAAGCACACAAAATCTATGTGTATGGCTCTACCATTAATCTCAAAACTAAAAAGAAACCATAAATCTCTCTCTTAATAATGAACAAATTCGTCATCTTCATCATCTTCATCCATAGCTTCAACCATTATGCACAAAAGAAGGAGAAAATGGAAAAGAGAATTTATGCACAAGAAATAGAGGATAGAGAAAAGAGAAATGTTGGCACCATCCAAAAGGAGAATGTGTGAATCTTGGAAGAAAGGAGAGAAAGAGACACATAATCAGCCATGCATTCCACCCTACCTTTTCCCCAAAAAACACACAACCCTTCATATTATTGTTATTTCTTTGAATTTTTTTGATACACTTGTATTCGTAAGGCTGCAGTCTTCACAATTTAATTCTTTTTAACCTTTTAGAAATGCATGCATGTACACTTTTGTGTATACTATTGATTAATTATGGATGTGGATGCGGCTCCATCATGTGTAAGGGTGTATTTTAGTGCTTTTGCAACAAAATGAATATTATTTCCTTTACAAAAGATGAAAGTGTGATATATGCATGGATATTTTTGTGCCTTGCTTTTATGATTATTTTGGTGTCATCATTTCCTCCCACACTAAAATGTGAAGTGTCCTCACAAACCTTTTAAAAGAAGAACCACTATCTAACACAAAACACATCCAAGATTGTTAACAAAATAACTTCAATCACAACGCCTAGCAATGGTAGGGTATAGGGACTCCAAAGCCATGACCACCAAAGTAAGGGAACTCCTACCTCCATCACACTCCCACACTGAAAAGATTTACTAGTCTTCAAAGGATAGGGTTCAATCTTCCACAAGGAATCACAATAACAACTTCTCCGTCCAATGGAGAAAGAAGAATGACTTCCTCCATCATGTAGCTTAAAAGACTAAGGGAAGAAAGGAATTAGTGTCTATAAATGGATATTCTTGTATCCTCTCCAATTGGACTTGTGCCTCATCTTTTGAAGAATAAGGGAAGCCATCAATGAGATAAGGAAGAGCATGGGGAGTGCCCCTTGTTCAAAGTTGTTTTAACGGTAAAGACTATTTTCATTGTAAAACTTTCTTTTTCCAAATAGGTGGAGGAGCAAGACCTTGTAAAAAGGAAATGTTAGCACAAAAATTCTTACTTTTACATTTATAGAGCTTACATATTGTTAGTTTTATGATTGTTATATTTTAACTCTCTCTTTTATTATTATTATTATGTTTTCCCATAGTTGCGGATAGGGAAAGATGAGGGTATGCATTTTCCGAGAAAGGAATCTGATCAAGGGTATCAAAAGGAAGTGCACTCTGTAAGAAAGATGAGAAGGAACCAAGAAGGGGATTCATCAAGAGGAGATAATTAATGGTGGCATTTGGAAGGGAAGGCTTAAGGACAAAGAAGAAGAGCATGCCACTGGTTTGAAAGGGGGGATGAAATGCGAGGCATGGGAACATGCACTTTCAAAAAGCTCTCTCACAAAAGTTTGTTCTTAAAAATATGGTGGTTTCAGCCTTATTTCTATTTGTAGTGGTCATGACTTATTGTCAAATAGAGACAATTAGGGTTGGAGAGGGAGATGCAAAGACAATGGGGGAAATTGAATAAAGAAAGAGATTATCTGCCGTTGTCAACAGGTTATACATGTTGCGTGTGGCCGAGAGAAGTGCAGGAGGTTGGAAGAGTTTGGGGCAGTGGAAGGAGAGGACGAGGCATTCTTTGAGATGAAGATAAAGAGGACATCGATAGTGTTGTGAGTTGGGTGCCTTTATGAGAGAAAATCATGGTGGAGGAGTGGGCAAGCTTGAAGAGGAGTAAAGAGGCAACTGAATGTTGCCTGATGATGGTCGATGTGAGGAAGGGGATAAGCATATGAAATGGTGGCTTCTTCTTCCTTTTGACGTTGTCTCCTCTTCTTCTGTTTCTTCTTCTTGGGGTTTTGAGATTTTTTTTTCTTGGGGAATGGATAGAAAAGTTGAGGAAGTAGAAGAGAAATATGGTGCGAAGGGTGAGAGCAGCAAAATGAGGATGAGGATGATAAGACCTCCTCCTGCTTCTTTTGTTCATCTCGCCTTTCTTCTTTGCATGCGGTCTTCATCACAACATGCTCCTCCTCTTCTTCTATCAAAATCCTTTTCTTCTCTTGAAAAATTATCCTCTAGATTCTTCTTAGCAACTTGTGTGGATAGTCTAGTCACATAAAGATTATTCCCAGGGTTGGTTGTCCTATTATTGTTTCCATTATCTCTTCTTACAGGGCTTTTGGACAAGCACTTCTCCACAGGACTTTGGGATCTCGACTTGGTGTATTTGCACAAAAGGAAAATGGCCAGCCACCACAAGAAGATGACAATGTTCTTCCTTTTCTTCTTCTTCTTGCTCTTTCATAGGGCCAAGCAACATTGGCAAAGAGTTGTTCTCCTGCACCATGGTGTGGGGAAAGAGGGCTAAAGTAGATGCACATTTACAATTGGGAGTGAAACCCTCCTAGTGCTGCCAGAGATTCTCTTTCTCTTGTCTTAACTTCTTCTTCTTTTTCACAAGAAGGCTGCATCCTCCTCTTGCTTCTTCTTCTTCATCTTCTTCTATATTTTTGAGGTGTTGAACGGCTGCTTGGTGGCGATGCTTGGCCGTTAGTCAAAAGCAGCTTGGTCAATGCATGAGGTACACCGATGATGAGGGTTTGTGCAAGCTACGATTGTTTCTAGTTGTGCCTAGCGCTGCTCCATTTTCAAGACACCAAGCTCTTCTCCTCCGGTGATTGCACTCATGTTGATTGGAGCCCCCCTCTTCACCATCACCCAATGTCTCTAATTTTTTTGACTCACATTGCTTGGAACTAGTCATTGATTCATATCTTGGATTGTGTTGACTTACTATTTAGCTTCTTCATCTTTTACATCATTGTATATATTTGTGAATCATCTTTTCTTCTTTCACACGATGCAAAGAATATTGCATTTTCCATAAATAGTGTGCCTTTAAGAAACTTATAGCTGATTATGGATGAAGGTATCAGAACATGATTCTTGTGTTGTGTTGTTTTCTTCCACATGTACTTGCCTCTTCCATGAAGAAAAATAGCTTTTTGCAACAAGGAGGCAATGGCACCATTGGTTATGCCTCTACAAAAGGATATAGTCACCATTATTCTTTTCTTCCTTTTTCTTCTTGGGTCCGTCAATGTAGTTTTCTTTGTCTTCTTCTAAGATCCTTATAAGTGTATGGAGATGACTTCTTTCTCTTTACAAGTAGACATTTGAGAAGGGTCAATAGAAAGTAGGTTTTGGAAATTGAATTGGAACCACTACTAGCACTTATTTCCAAAACTTTACGAATCTCTTGCACCACCATTGCTCCACCATTACAAGTCTTGAGATTAGCCTTTTCCCCGGCTGCACACCAAAATGAAAGCAACCCTCCCACGAATAGAAACAACCACAAAACCAAGGACAAAGCACACGAAATCTATGTGTATGGCTCTACCATTAATCTCAAAACTGAAAAGAAACCATAAATCTTTCTCTTAATAATGAACAAATTTGTCATCTTCATCATGTTCATCCATAGCTTCAACCATTATGCACAAAAGAAGGAGCAAAGGGAAAAGAGGAATTTTTGCATAAGAGATAGAGGAGAGAGAAAAGAGAAGGATTGGCACCATCCATAAGGAGAATGTGTGAATCTTGGAAGAAAGGAGAGCACTAGGGTTTCATCTTCCTATCTTGTCTGCATTCTCTTTGTTTGTTTTGTGTCTTGCAAGATCTCAAGCTCCCTCTCTCTTCCCCCATCTTTTCATGGTATCAAAGTGGCATTCAAGCAAGGAGTTGTGAGCCACAAGCACAAGAGTCTACAAGGAAACCCTAATGTGAAGTACACCTATGGATATCTATTTCATACAATCTTTGATTGATGAGCCATCTTTGCAAGCTTGAAGTGCTCAAGAGAGTGTTAGCAAACCTTTAGTTTAATGTCTATGTTGCCGGTGGGTTCATGTTTCAGTCACGTTTTGGCCTCCGTTCGAGAGTTTGAGATTGTTCATATGTGAATTTGGTGAGTTTCACAAACTGTGCAAACCTTGTCATTTCACAAATAGGTTGAAGGTATTGGGTGTAGAAGACATTATGTGGGTACTGTTAGACATTAGAGGCATTGCTCAGGGTATGATTGTGTATTGATTTCAGTATCATGGGTGACAATTTACTTACATTAGCAGGTTATCAATAAAGAAAGATATGTGAATTTTGTTGCACAATGTCTGAGGGATTTAATTAGATTGTTAGCCACAAGCTTGATAAGCACAACTTTCATGCTTAGAAGTTTAGATTGACCAATTTCCTTATAGGTGAAGGTTATTTGGACTAGATTTAAGGAGAGAATATTGAGGCTCTAGAGTTACTGGAGGAAAATGCCATGTTTGAGTAGGCAAGGCATTTAAGGAATGGAACCACGGTGCATGAAAAGTTATATACAGGCTTTCCATTAGTATTCAAACAATAAAAATGGGCATATATAGGATGCAGATAGCCCTGTAGAAGCATGGAATAACTTGGTCAAACTCTTTGATACAAATACCAAAGCTAGAAAGTTGAAGTTAAAATTTGAGTTAAACAATGTCAAGCATGAAAATTTGTATATTAATGACTATGCATTGAAGATTAAGAGCATTGTTGAACCGCTTGGATCTATTGAAGTGCAAGTTGATGAAGATGATATAGTGGCTACATGTTTGGATACCTTGAGCGAGGAGTATAAGAAATTTCAAACATCCATCAACACAAGAGACACCATCCTTGATTTTGCAAGTCTAATATCTATTTTGATGATGATGATATAGTGGCTACATGTTTGGATACCTTGAGCGAGGAGTATAAGAAATTTCAAACCATTATCAACACAAGAAACACCATCCTTGATTTTGCAAGTCTAATATATATTTTGATATTAGAAGAGAAAAATTTGGGCCTTGCCGCATCTTTGTCACAAATCAAGAACAGTTCAGAATAGGTGGGGGTGGTGGTAGTAGAGGCTATAGTGGTGGCTGTTATGGGCCGTTATGGGTAAAATCAAGGGTAGTCTCATGACTCACAAGAGTAGTCACATACAAGTGGTAAAGGCTACTCTTGAGATAGGAGGAGCCATCGAGGATGTGCAGATAGAATGCAAGTTGTGATAATAATGAGCTATCATTATGGTTAGAAAGTTCATATTTCATATGATTGTCCGTAAAAGAGAAGAGGTGGAAATAATAAAAATTGGAGCAGATAACAAAACAATCATATATATACTAGTGATCAAGTTAATAATGAGAAGTTGTTTGTTATGCAACACACATGATGAATGCAGTAAATGTAGATGCATCAATAGTGATGACTAATGATGTATTGTACGTGGACTTAGGTGTCTCAAACCATATGACATCTCATGGAGGATGGTTTAGAGAAATGAAAAATCTTGAAATACGAACTTTTCTTGAAATAGGTGACAATACAATGCATCCTATTGCTCATGTTGGGAGTGCCCCATTGTCTATGCAAAATGGAAAAGTTAAGTGTTCAATTGATGTGTTGCATGTACTAACATCACAAAAACTTGGTTTTTGTTGGGCAAATGATTGTGAGCAAAGATTGCAAGTAAAGTTTAATTAGAATGGTTGTTTTGTAGAAGATTTCAGAAATGGACATAAATTGGTTCCAAAAGGTAAGTGTGTGGAAATGATGTTTAGCTTGGATGTAAATGTACTTGAGCTAAAGTTTGCTATGTTTGCACAAGGTGCAGGAGTTATGGTGGCTGATATTGATATTTAGCACAAATGTATTGGCCATGTAAATGTGGAATGGTTAAAAAATATGCAAATTATGATGGGCTTGCCTAAGTTCAAAGTGGATGATATGTGAAAGTTTGTGAAGCATGCCAAATTGGAAAATATGCAAGGCATGCATTCCCTCATGATGAACATGCAAGTAGTCATTTACTTGATGTTGTACATTCAGATATATCAAGTCTTACAAATACTGCATCAATGCAAAAATGAAGTATGATCAACAAATACTCCTACAAGTGCAAAAATGTATCACACAAGGGAAAGGAAAAGGTGGCTAGTCACTTAGTATGCTTGATATTTCTGCAAGCTATTCACATGTAGATGGTGAGTGTGATGGCTCAGATTGGAGTATGGATGAGGAGTTTGATATTCCAATTGTTTGTATACTTGGTGTAAGGAAAACCAAGGTTAATGCAAAAGGACCCTAGAGTGCTCCACAAGTGTAATACTTGGTGTAAGAAAAACCAAGGTTAATGCAAAAGGACCCTAGAGTGCTCCATAAGTGTGGAGGTCAACAAGAATAAGGTGTCCCATAAAAAGGTCGGCATGTTGCTTACCATTATATGCATATATGGCGAAGGCCATAAAATCAATTGAGGCCACTTGTTTTGAGGAAGCTATTGGCCATATGCATAGCGAGAAAGCCATGGATAAAGAAATAGTTGCATTGGATGTAAATTAGACTTAGAATTTAGTGCCACTACTTGAGGGAAAGAAATCTATAGGATGCAAGTGGGTTTACAAAGTAAAACATAATGCACATGGTATTGTGATCAGGCATAAGGAAGGATTGGTTTTGCCAAAGGTTATGCAAAGAATTTTGGGATTGATTATGAGGAGACATTTTCTCTAGTGACAAAGATGGAAACTATAAGAGCTGTCATTGTAGTGGCTGCAGCAAAAGGTTGGGTTTTGCATCAAATGGATGCAAAGAATGCATTCTTGCATGGTGAGTTGCAAGAAGAAGTGTACATGGAGTAGCCACAAGGTTATGAGAGCATGGTTCACCCTGATTATGTGTGTAGACTATACAAAGCTTTGTATGTGCTAAAATAGGCACTAAGAGCATGTCATGACAAGATAACAAAATATATTGTCTCTATTGATTTCCATGTTGAAAATGCAGACCACTCTCTTTATGACCATCAAAGTTATAGGGGCATTGTTGTGATTACCTTGTATGCAGATGATTTGATTGTTGGGGGTGATAATGTGCAAGAGGTGGAGCATGTGAAGAGTCTTCTTAAGCAAAAATTTGACATGAAAGATGTGGGAGAGTTGAATTAATTTCTTGGCATTGAGGTGAAATACACATCTAAGGGGATATGGCTTTCACAAAGGCAATACATCTTGGATATGTTGATGAAGTATGATAATCTTAGTGCCACTGGATCAGAATGTGAAACTAAATACCTATGTGGATGAGATATTGAAGGATTTTACAATGTGTAGGAAGATGGTGGAAAGTTTGACATTCACTACTATTACCAAGCCAAATTATAACTACACAATTGGCTTAGAAAATTAATTTATGCAAGTGCCTCAAAAGCCTCATTTAGACAGTGTGAGATGTACATTGTGGCACCTTAGTATCTTTTATGAGGTTAACTCAAGGAGTGGGGCTATGACTTGGAGCAATAAGAAATAATCCATTGCTACATTATTGAGTACAAAGGAGGAGTAGAGGGGTGTGAGGTAGCTTGGATGTGAAAGCTACTTGATGATTTAGGGATACAAATAGACAAGAGAGTTGTCATCTATTGTGATAACATGAGGGGTATACAGTTGGCTATAAACCCAAATTTTCATGCATGCATGAAACACATTAAGGTTTATTATCATTTCATTAGAGAGTGGGTCTTGGTACGTGACATTGATCTCATATATGTGAGCTCAAAGGAGCAGGTTGCAAATATTTTCACCAAGGCCCTAGGAGCAAAAAAGCTTCAATGTTTTTGAAGCTTACTTGGAGTACAGGTATTCACAATATGGACTACTTGTATATCATGTATGTTTTAATCTCTCTTATTCTTAGTAGGCTCATAATAATAATAAGAAGAAGAAGAAGAAGAAGAAGAAGAAGAAGAAGAAGAAGAAGAAGAAGAAGAAGAAGAAGAAGAAGAAGAAGAAGAAGAAGAAGAAGAAGAAGAAGAAGAAGAAGAAGAAGAAGAAGAAGAAGAAGAAGAAGAAGAAGAAGAAGAAGAAGAAGAAAGACTAGGGTTTTAGCTTCCTATATTGTATGCATTCTTTTTGTGTGTTTTGTGTCTTGCAAGAGCTTAGGCTTCCTCTCTCTCCTCCCACCTTTTCATTTCACCATGGTTTGCTACTAATGGGAAGGAAAAGATTGCTCTTTAAGTGGTTGAGTTTTGCCACCCATGAAAAAAAACTGAATGCACAACATCCTAATTTGGACTAGCTTGAGACCCCTAAACTTTGGTTCACATATCGATTATCATGGAGCATAGCATTCAAAATCTAACTTAGGGTCCAATATTAGAACTGACTTGATGTTGTTTTAGGGTGCTTGAGGGGGTGAGACGATGCCCTATAGGAAGAGGGGTCAAGGTTTTTCTCCCCCTCATTTCTCACTCTCACTGAACCAAGTGTAGCACTAGTCCACTTTGAGCTTGACTACTCACACAAGTGACCACCCTTAGTTGGTGCTAGAAGGTTGCTAGGAGATGTTAGAATGTCAATTAGAAACCTCAACTTGATCCTTATTGATGACACTCAAAAGAAGCATAAAAACAAGGCATAAAAGAATCCAAGCATGCATCATATTTCTATGTTTTGTCAAGAGAATAATACTACATTGTTGCAAAATCACTAAAATAATATCCCACATAAGGGGGAGGGAGGCCACATCTATTAAAGTCCATAGTATGCTTTCAAGTGTTATGTGCATGCATTTGTAAAGGGTAGGAAAACTCAAAATTAAAGGCCAGAAGCCTTATAATATTAGATGTATCAAAGTTTCAAAGAAATTATAAAAATACGAAGGGGTGTGCTTTTTGGGGAAGAGGTGGAGTGGAGTGCACGAGTGGTTATGTGCCTCTTTCCCTTCTCTCTCTTCTCCAATCGCATATTCTCCTTTTGGTGGTGCCAAAAATTTGTTCTCTCTCCTCTCTCCTCTCTCCTCTATCTTTTGTGCAGAAATTTCTCTTTTCCCTTTTGTTCTTGCATAATGATCGAAGCTATGGATGAGGATGATGAAGATAACAAATTCCTTCATTATTAAAAGAGAGATTTATGGTTTCTTTTCAGTTTTTGAGATTAATGGCAAAGCCATATACATAGATTTTGTGTGATTTGTCCCTGGTTTTGTGGTTGATTATGTTCGTGGGAGGGTTGCTGTCATTTTAATGCATAGCCGGGGAAGAAGTTGATCTCAACAACTACTTGACTGAGATTATAAATTAGCAAGCAATGCTAATGCAACAGTGGAATGAGAAGCCAGGGTAGACCAATTGTGCTGAGAAGAAGAAGAAGGATTATGATAAAATTTTGCTTCATTAATGTTGTTGGCTTTTGTTTTCTCACATTTCTCTATTTGTGCTTCTCAAGGAGAAAAAATAGAAGAAAATGGAGGAGGACAACTTCAAGAATGGATGACATAGATTACGATACTATAAGTAGAGGCTCAACTGCTACGTCTTCAAATTTCACTGTAGCACAGGAAGAGGAGGAAGAGAGAGATGAAGGCACCATCCTAGAGGGTTTTATAGATTCTTTATATGAGAAAAGGGCAAAGACAAGAGAAGAAGGAATGAAAGGCTCAGTCAACTTCACAGCAACAGAGGAGGTCATGGATGTTCTTTGGAGTGTATGTAAACATAAACGAAACCACCACTCAGATTAGACTTTGGGGTTGAACAAGCCTTCTGCAGAAGTGAGAGCTGCAACATTGTCAACCTTGTCATTCTTTTTAACTACTATTCCTTCAAATCCTATAGTAATCCATCACATGCCAAAGTGCTTTTCAATCTTGTCATCATTGCTTGAAAATCAAGAGCAAGTTGTTAGATTGTCTGTTGGGGAAGCAGTTGCTATGCTTCTGAAAGCTAGAAATATCATGGATTCTCACTATGACCATACATATGAAGATGCAAGTTATGAGATTTTTGGTAAGAACCATTTTAACATGAAAGATCGGAGGTTATCGAACAGGTCAGATTATTGATAGAAGAGGTTGGGGGAAGGGTTAATCAAATAAGAAAGTGCAACGCAGTTCTTTCAAGGAGATACTTGTGATTGTAGAGGGTGATGATGCTTCAGTTACATCCCTGAAACTTCAGCAGAGGGAGATACCCTTTTGTTGGATTATTGGTTTCAGAATGATAGGCTAAGATTTTTCACAAATTTCTTAGCAGAAGGGCTCTAGAGGCATCTGCAGGAAAATAGTTTACTACATGAAGTTTTTGACTTCATTGTCCACAACCTTCTCCTCTTCTCCATCAGCTGCATGGCCTCCTCCATATCCATGGGAGCCTTTTACTCTCTCTAAACAGTCACACTGCCTGAGAGAGAGGGAGGGATAGATGGCGAAGGATTTGAGAAGCAAAGTAGAGCTCAACACGGGTCTCAAAGATGGCAAACCCGCCTATTTGCACTTTTGGGCCTCGTGTGATGCGCTGCCTCGGCTCAGATGGAAATGCATACAAAGTGTGAATGAGAGAGAGAGAGAGAGGCTCTCGGTATCTGCACCCTGATGAGCTCTTGAAGATCATCTTCTACATAAGGATCTTGAAGATTCGCAACCCTCTTCAAGCAAAGTGCTGCTTGTACAGGAGTAGGGATACGATAAACCTAAAGGTGAGACTTAGCATTAATAGGCTGATTCCAAGCTTTGGACAAATGAACGAATGAGAGAGAGAAACATCGTGTACACAAAAAGTCTTGTCCCCCCATGCGGCCATAGCCAAGATCTCAGACGCAGTAGAAGAAACGGAAAAGAAGATGATGGACAAGGAGAAACCCTAATCTACCATGGCCTGTTAGCCCATTGTGTGCCGCTTCATCTACATCTCCTCTACCTTACACATGTGACATCCTTTCAAACACGCAAGAATCTCGTAGGCCGTGCCATTTTCCCTTTGTCTAGCATCTTAATTGGCTCCTCTTCATTTTATTATCCTCAAAAACCTTAATTTCATTTTTAAAATGAAAATAGTAATATAAACATTAATTTTAAAATTGCATTTTTTACCAACCTTTTTCTATGGTTGGTTTAAACCTTTCCACATATTCCTCTAGTGAATGCCCTTGAGCATGTAATTTTCCCTCCATCCTTCTAGCCCCTTTCAATTCCGTAATAATAGTATTCCTATCTTGTTTTTGCACTCGTGATGCCTTCTTGCGCATGCCCTCATAATCAATCTCATTTCCCCTATACCATCAACATTAATTATATGTCCATCTTCTCCTTATTCCCTCCCCATTTGACAAGCCATCTTTGGTGCCAATGCACTTTCATTTCATACCCTTAATCAGATTCCTTTCTTGAGAAAACATAGTGTGCTCTCCAAAATGCTCTTGCAACATATGCATAATCTTCCCCTATCCATGACAATGGAAAGAAAAAAGGGTATTGTTCCCTCATCCATTTGAGATTAGTATGCTCTCAAAGGAGGAGAAAAGGAAATGATTCACTTTAACAATAGTCTTTACCTTCAAATGATGAGGCAAAAGTTTAATTCAAGAGAATATGATAAAATCATTTTCTTCCTTTATTGGGATGGAGTTGTTCTTGTGATCCATGTGGAAGACAAAACCCTATCCTTTGAAAAGTATACAAGTTTTTCAGTGTGGGAGTGATGGAGGCAGGAGTTCCCTTACTCTGGTGGTCATGGATTTGGAGTTCCTATATCCTACCACGACTAGGCCTCATCCTTGTGATTGAAGTTGTTTTACTAACAATTTTGGAAATGGTTTGTGTTAGACAGTGGTTCTTCTTTGACAAGGTTCACGAGGACACTTCACGTTTCAGTGTGGGAGGAATATGATGACACTCAAAAGAAACATAAAAACAAGGCACAAAAGAATCCAAGCATGCATCATATTTCTATGTTTTGTCAAGAGAATAATACTACATTGTTGCAAAATCACTAAAATAATATCCCACATAAGGGGGAGGGAGGCCGCATCTATTAAAGTCAATAGTACGCTTTCAAGTGTTATGTGCATGCATTTGTAAAGGGTAGAAATACTCAAAATTAAAGGCCAAAGGCCTTATAATATCAGATGTATCAAAGTTTCAAAGAAATAATAAAAATATGAAGGAGTGTGCTTTTTGGGGAAGAGGTGGGGTGGAGTGCACGAGTGGTTATGTGCCTCTTTCCCTTCTCTCTCTTCTCCAATCGCATATTCTCCTTTTGGTGGTGCCAAAAATTTGTTCTCTCTCCTCTCTCCTCTATCTTTTGTGCAGAAATTTCTATTTTCCCTTTTGTTCTTGTATAATGATTGAAGCTATGGATGAAGATGATGAAGATAACAAATTGGTTCATTATTAAAAGATAGATTTATGGTTTCTTTTCAGTTTTTGAGATTAATGGCAGAGCCATACACATAGATTTTGTGTGCTTTGT
Source organism: Lygodium microphyllum (assembly GCF_053477565.2). Taxonomy (NCBI): domain Eukaryota; kingdom Viridiplantae; phylum Streptophyta; class Polypodiopsida; order Schizaeales; family Lygodiaceae; genus Lygodium; species Lygodium microphyllum. The sequence goes on along the minus strand of NC_141148.1, from coordinate 90,807,487 downwards.
CCCTGGTTTTGTGGTTGATTATGTTCGTGGGAGGGTTGCTGTCACTTATGAAATGAGCCAATGCTTTCCTTTGCAAGGTTAATTGAGGTGTTGACTGGATAATAAAGTCCATAATTTCCTTAGGAATTAGGATGGCATTGTTTAGTGTCGTGTCTTTTGTGTCCCTTTGCACATTCACTTGTGTAGATCGTGAGCTAGTCACACTGGATTGCACTAGCATATCCTTAGGCTGAGAAATAGGGGTGGCGTCATGTCCCACACCTTGGACATTTGGAAGCTCAGATGGAGATAGAGATTGGGATTGAGCAGCTGCACTTGACAACTATTGTTGTGCTTCTTGTGCCCGTTTAGGGAAAGAGGGTGTAGGAGATTTGGGACTCCTAGGTGGACTTGGCACTAGCTGGAAGATTTTCTCGTGGTTGTTAGACAATTCTGCCATTTTCTTTGTTGAGAAATCGGCCTTATCATCATGAGCAACGTTATAGCAGTGGTGCTTATTATCCTTTTGGGAAGTCAAAGGCTCCTTGGGCACTAGTGGTCTTTGTGCACACTCGGCGGTCATATTTGGTTTCTTGATTTTAATCGTGAGGGGCTTAGTCACTCCAATATTTTTGACTCGAGACTTGGATTTTCATTTAGATTTCCTCTTGCGCTTCTTTGCTTTTGATACGATCTCACATTTAGTTGACAGAGGTGGTTTAGTAGGGGGTTTTGGTACCCAATTCCATCGATTACTTATGTAATACCCTTGAGCACGTAGTAACATTTTGGATATCCATTGTGGCATTGAGCTGGCTCTCCATCAATACCTTCGTCTATAAGGCTTAGACTTCTTTTGTGATCTTCTACGATATTTGTAAGTCGAAAACCTATCCTTGGCATTGTCTCCTAACCTTCTTGTTTCAAGCATGGCCTCACTCATTGGTTCTCTCTATTCAACATGCGCTTGTATCAACTCTTTCAACAAGTCCTTGCTCTCATTACTAGACTTGCCTGGTATGTCAGAATATTCATTGTCTTTCCCTCGAGGTTTAATGAGGTCACCCTTGCTAAAGGTTGTGATTATCCTCACATACAGTAGTGTCAAGTGTATCCTTTGTGCTACATAATTGGCCTCACACTTCGTCACCCTTTTGAAGGGTCTTCCTAGGAGAGTTTCCTTTCCACAATTTGCACTATTTGGAGGAACATGGAATATGATAGGCAAGCTTTCCACTTCAATAGTTACAAGGATTCTGCACTTTCCTATAAGTGCTTGTGGGTGTCCCCCATAGTAAGGATTAAGAGTTGCATTAGTCGGTGTGAGCTTTGGTTGGCCTAATGGAGTCCATGCTTCATAGGTCAAGATATTAAAATCTTTTTCTTCATCAATGAGAGCATTGCTAATGTGCTCCCTTTTTGCGGTGAGTTTGACCCTAAGATAAGTAAGCAGTACTATGCCTTCATCTTTTGGGTCTTGGCTTATAAGTTCAAGCCTTCTCATACATGCCTTTGAGTCCCCAACTACACAATAAAATGTGGATTCTCTACTAATGTCTTGGGTCATCTTTGTCTAGTGTTGTTCAAGGTGCATCTATCATCATGTCTAGTCATCCTCGTAGTTGTAGCTTGATATTTTTGCATTTTTCTTTGACTAGATGCTGTTTGAATGCAACATATACATGTTTTTGTGGTGTTGCCTTTTTGCCCTTATTGACTAGATTGGCCCATTGAGGTTCTAGGGTCTCTGTTTGTCTTTGGGTATGGGCTTTTGGTTATTGTTTTGCAAGCAAGAATCTATGCTTGTGTAGAGCCATTACTACACTAGGATCTAATTTGGAGAACCTATCACGACATGCATATTCTCTCCAGCCTACTTGGGGGAGGTGTGGAGGCGGTAGAGCCCCCTCTATGGGGGCTCGAGGGGGGGGGGGGGGCAGTCCCCCCAGCCCACAAGGCCATTATGCTAAATACCATATGTGATTTGAAGGATCATTTGTAGCCAAGTTTTAAACTACTTGCTCTAGATTTCAGCCTAATGATAGATCTATGATGTGCTTTCGGCTCTATACGGTCTCTAGGTTGGTTTTAGGGGTTAGATGTGTCAAATTTGTATTTTGTTAATCTGTTTGATTTTGACAATTTTCTGTTTGATTCTCAGGAGTCCAATTATTAAAATCAGACGTCCAATTTTGGGATGGTCTGATTGGCCGATTGAACGGGTTCGAGTCCTGAGTGGTGGTCTGATTCTGGTAGTCCCGTTATGTGTTGGTCCATTTTCTTGTGTTTGATTTTGGGAATTTGATTCTAGGAGTTTGATTCTATGAATCGGACATTTGAGTCCGATTCTGGGAATCAGACTATGGTAACAGTGTTTGATTCTTGCGGACAAGTTTCTAGGGATGACAAAAATCAACTCGATTCTAAAGATTTTGTTATGAGGGGTCACACAAACTTCCAGAATGTAAGAATAGACCCTAATGAAGGATTGTATATACTTGGAATAGCAAATAGATTCCAAAATAAAAATCAACAAACAAATCAAATTCTCTTGCCCTGTTATGATAGCAAAAACCCTAGTGCTTGTTTTCCTTTTTTTCTTTGTTTTTTCCTAACCTAATGCATCCGAATCACAAGGCAAACACCTACACTACTCCAACCTACTTTTCCAAATCCAAAAAACCAAAAACTTGCATGCTAAGGGGATCTAATACCTCTTCAAACTCCCTTGCTTCTTCCTACCTATCTACCTCAAGCACTGGTTCAGGGAAAACCCTACTTCAATGCTCGATTCGGAGTGCACAAGCACTCAAGGCTTGAATCTGTTTGTCTTGGCAACAACAAAACCAAAATGTAGAGGCGAGCTCACGCATGACTGCTAAGACCCACGGACTGCTTATTTTTTCAAGTGTTTCAAGCCGAATGCAATTACTATCTCTCACCTAGCTGTACGCTATCTCAACCTATGGGTGTAGTGAGCTTACCTCCATGCCCGATCGAATTGTCTCCTCTCCTGAGCACTCTGGTAGCTCCACAATCCAAGTGCAAGATTCAAGTGAGCTCGATCCTCAAGCTCCACACTCCAAGATCCATTGCTGTGAGCAAGAGAAGAGAAGAGAAGATAAGATAAGAGAAGAGAGCTTCTCCACCACAATTCCTCACCCTCACACACTCACTCTCTCACACTCTCACACTCCCTCTCTCAAGCACAAGCTCAAGCATGTAAGAACAATAAGAATAAGAAGAAGAGGAGGAGAGCTAGTATTGGCCACATATAAGAATGATCTTCTTCATTCACTTTTTACCTTTTATACAAAACCCCCTTTGGGCACCCATCCCTTTTTACATGACTGGCCATCTTAGCCTAGGTCCACTTTCCCTATTTCCTTCCTATTTGCATTGTGCCATCACCCATGACCGTCTACATTTACAAATTGCACAGGAGGGAGCCTAGCATTCTTTTACAAGGATTTAGAGTGATTTTGTATTTAAAATGCGCCTTTCCTCTTTTGCGCTTGCCTTGAACTTTTAAGGTTGTCCTTACTCTTTTGGTCTTTTTTCCTCCCATTTCTTTAGCTAGGGCTGCCTTTTTCCACTTTGCCCTATGTCTTTTAAATTTTATTTTTGTAAATTCATCCAATTAGGGGTGAAAATCGTCATGTGTTATCTGATTAAAGATAGTAAGAGCATTTGTACATGACAATGAACTCATAATGCCCGTACATTGTGTTATGTTAAAATACACGGGATCTAGAGCTTGGTAGATGCGAAAGCTATGGAGGTTGAAAGAGGAAGAAGAAACTCATGAAGACATTGACCCTGACAAAGACAAATTGTCACACAAGTGAATTAGGTTCCAAGATTGAGACTTAGAATCATAAACACAATCTTGTGTATTGACAGTGACAAGACACTTTACTGGAAAGAAAAGAGTACTATCATTGCATTAGAAAAGAGTGCAAGTACAATGCTTTATAGGAATTGAGTGGTATTTTCTCCTACTGTGCATATGGGATTTTGGTCCTGTGCCCTCACTGCTCCTTACAAAGGGACTGAAGTAGGTGTGATTGCAAATATCTCAACACCCCTCCTCAATCACAACCAAAAGTACAAAGTGTGTAGAGGCTTTAGTAAAAGCAACACCTGCAAAGTGCAAACATACCATAAACCTAGCAAAACACTAGAGGCTGTCGTAAAAAAAGCTGTGTAGGTACCACAAACATGATGGTCATCCAGAGGGTGTAGTAGGGGCCTCACAAAGAGTACAGAGGCTTTAGTACAAGGCTTATTTAAGGAGTTTATAAGTTTATGTTTGAAGCACTAAGGCTAGGAAATACAAAGCTAAAAAAGTCTATCTAGATAAAAGGACTGATGAGGTTTGTTCTTCTCTTGGTGGTCTTCTTCTTCTTCTTCTTCTTCTTCCTTTGCTCTGTTTTCTTCTTCTTCTTTGACTGCAACTAGATAGGCCTTTTGGAACCTCTTTCTGGTGTGGCAAAACTTCTTGGTGTGTCCGATTCTTTTGTAGAAGTCACAAAAGAGTTGATCCTTCTTGCCTTTGTACCTATTGCCAACATATAATGCATGTTCATCTCTAGAGGTGCTTGGTTCTTAGTTTTTAGCTTATTTTCCTCCTCTAACAATGATGCCTGGATATCAACAAGTTCAGGGTTTGGCATGTTGATTAAAGTTGTTGATACATTAGTGCATTCAGGAGGCAAACTCTTAAGTAAAACACCGATGCAAACATCTTCTTTCATTTTAATGTTGATTCCTACAAGTTGGGTTAGAAGTCCTTCGATGCAATTTAGATGTGTGGCAAGTGATGTGTTAGACTTTATTTCAAGCTTGAAAAACTCAATCAAGAGACCATACTTTGATGATTTAGATTGTGCACCAAATAAGGTGTCAAGTCTCTTCCATGTATCATGTGAAGTCTCATAGTTATCCACAGTTGAGATATCGAGCTCCACTAGTGATATGCCAGGGTGACCGTTGTGCATTTATGTCACCGACTTGTCAGTTGTTGCAGATGAGGTTGGTACACCGCCCATGAATAACAGCTAGATGTCAGCTATCCTTATCTACTCTAGTTCGTGGCTCAATTAGTATGCCACCTTAGTTAGTTGAGTTTGGTTTGAGACCCATACATAGGGTTCTTCTATTTCTTTGTATGAGAGTTCTTTTGGCTTACACAACTAAGAAGAGGAAAACTGTTTTCAGCCTCCACCTTTGTGTGTATTCCCCCATTGTGCAAGCAAGAAAGCTACAAGTGAGACTCCTTCCTTCTCTCCCACAATATTGACATGGTATCAGAGCCTTGTTCGTGGTAAGGAGCTCAACAAAGCAAACCAAGTTCGCGGTGTTCTGGTAAGAGGACCAGTGTTACTTTCATTTTTCTATTTTGGGAGTAAGTCTCTGCAGGTAGCACAACCGGAAAGTGCAAGAGTGCATTGTCTCAAATTGAGACGCCCTTCGCGGTGTAGCTCTGTTTTTTTGATTTGAGGCCATTTCGGGGCCTATTTTGGAGGCGAAAGTTTTCTGCACGCACTCAGGAAAAGGCCCTATTTTATGCTGTGCGACCATTGTTCTACAGGTCGGTGAAAAGTTACTGTAGAAATTGCATCGTATGCTTGTGCGCAGAGACATTGGGAGTTACAGAATCATCCTTGTTGCTTGTTGATGCAAAATGGTCACTAGGAAGTGACTGTGTGGTCAAATACCACTTTCGTCAGTTTTGCAGATTTTCCCTTGTGAGGCTGAAGCTGTGTTCTTTGCAGTGACAGAATTTTTTGCAGTGTTCTGTAATGGCGTCTGATTCTCTTTCACAGATTGTCACTGAAAAGCTTGACAAGAAAACCTTCCAAGCATGGAAGTTCAGAATGACGAATTTCCTTATGGGAAAAGGATATTGGGAATTCGTTGTAGGAAATAAAGAAGAACCAGTTCTTCCTGATGTTCCCAATCAACAGCAAATGCAGGTATTTAAAGCATGGCATGAGAGAGCCAGGAAAGTTATGTACTGGCTGTCTATCAACATTTCAGACTCTATGATTGTGCATATTCAAGATGCAAGTACGCCAAAGGAGGCATGGGATACTTTCTCAAAAATATATAGCACAAATATGCAAGCTAGGAAAATGCAGCTCAAGCAAGAGTTGCACAATGTGCAAAGAGAAAGTATGAGCATCAATGACTACCACATGAAGGTGAAGAAGATTGCAGATGCACTTGCTTCCATTGGGTCACCAGTGGAAGATGATGATTTAGTTTCTGTGACCTTGAATGGGCTAGGAAAGGATTATGCATAGTTCCGAACATCCATTTCCGTCCGTGAAAGATTTCCTGATTTTGAGAAGTTGATTGCTCTTCTAATTTCTGAGGAGCAGAGAAATGGTGGTGCATTTTCTTCACGAGGAACTTCAAAAGAAGCTGTCTTCTACTCAAATGCTAGAAGAGGTAGAGGCAGAGGTAGAGAAGGCCGATCTGGAGGCCGTGGTAGAAATCAGAATATGCAGCAAACTCAAGAAAACCAGTCCTATAGAGGAGGACGTGGTAACTCTAGAGGCAGGGGGAGCCAAAGAGGTCGTGGTGGATGGCAAAGAGGCCAAAATGCAAACAGCAATGTTGAATGCTATTACTGTGGCAAAATGGGTCATATGGCTAAAGATTGCTATAAAAAGCAGAATGACATCATGAATGGAAAATTGCAACAAGGAAATTATGCATCTTCTAGTAGACAGGGTGATGACAGAAATGAGCATTTGTTTATGGTGCAGTACATGACCAATTCTGTGACAAGTGTAGAAGAAAGCAACGATGTGTGGTACATTGACTCAGGTGCATCAAACCACATGACAGGTCATGTAGAATGGATGCAGGATGCAAGGAAAATGAAAAAACCAGGATTTGTGGAGACTGGTGATGATACTGCACATCCTATTGTGCAGATTGGAAAAATTCCTTTGTCTATGCAGGATGGGAAAATGAAATACCTGTCGGATGTATTTCATGTCCCAAATATCACCAAGAACCTAGTTTCTGTTGGTCAAATGGTTGAGCAGGGCTTGCAGGTCAGATTTAATTCTCATGGATGCTTTGTTGAGGATATGAAAAATAAAGGTCGCTTGATAGCAAAAGGAAAGAAGAAGGGCAGAATGTTTACGTTGGATGCAGACATGTCTGAATTGAGTGCAGCAATGTTTGCACATGGGACCGGTGTAGTTGCAGATATTGATATCTGGCATAAACGCATTGGTCATGTTAATGTACAACGACTTAAATCAATGCAAGCCCAAAATATTGTTGTAGGATGGCCTAAATTCAAGATTGCAGAAATGCATAAGGTATGTGAAGCCTGTCGGTTTGGAAAACAGGCAAGGAAACCATTTCCTAGACATGTTCAAGAGAGTAAGAAGCCATTGGAATTAATCCACTCTGATGTGTGGACTACTAAAGCTGCATCTCTTGGAGGCTGTCATTATTTTGTCACTTTTATTGATGACTATAGCAGAAAAGTTTGGGTGTATTTTATGAAAAAGAAAAGTGAAGTTTTTGGGCATTTCAAAACTCTTAAAGCTATGGTTGAAAAAGAAACATGCCTGCAAATAAAATGCCTAAGGTCAGATGGAGGGGGAGAGTACCTCTCAAATGAGTTTGCAAGGTTCTTGCAGGAGCATGGCATAAAGCAGCAATATTCATGTAGTCATACCCCACAGCAAAATGGAATTGCAGAAAGAAAAAATAGGCATATTGGAGAGGTATCTCGTGCCATGCTCAATGAAAAAGACCTTCTAGATTTTTATTGGGCTGAGGCAGTTGCTACAGCAGTCTACATAATGAACAGGACTCCCACTGTAGCAATACATAGCATGACTCCAGAGGAGAGGTATACTGGTAGAAAACCAGATATTTCTCATTTAAAAATTTTTGGTTGCATTGCCTATGTTCATGTGCCAGATGAGTTGAGATCCAAGTTGGATCCAAAAGTTGAGAAGTGCATCTTTATTGGTTACTCTTTGCAGCAGAAAGGGTATAGATGCTATAACCCTTCTACTCGTAAGTTTACAGTGAGCAGAGATGTTGTTTTTGATGAGATGAGTAGCTGGTATAAACCAGTAAATGTGATTGATAATGTAGATGCACAAAATGGTAATGCTGCACAGAATTCACAGCAGCAGTCACAAGATATTAGTGGACCTGGAGCGTACTCTAGCAATGGCTCACATTCTTCGCCATGGACAGGCAGATTGAGATCAGGAGAATCTTCTCAAAGCAATGCAGATAGTGGTATGTAGGTATCACAAAAAGGAAAGGAGAAGGTAGATCAGCCCATGTTTGATGTGAATGTAGGTCACTCTTATGTGGATGGTGAATCCAGTGGCTCAGAACAGAGCATTGATGATGAGTTGGGTATTCCTTCTATTGTTACACCTGGAGTAAGGAAGACCAGGGATGTTTTGAGAGCACCTGAGAGTGAACCTACTTTGCGCAGGTCTACCAGAGCTAGGTATCCTGTGGATAGGCTGAAATATGATGGATTTACAGCCATTCACTATGCATATATGGTCAAAGTGATACAGGAACCATAACCCACTTCTTTTGAGCAAGCCATGGAAAAAGAAAAATGGGAGAAAGCCATGGATGAAGAAATGAATGCCTTGGAAGCAAATGCTACATGGGAATTGGTACATTTGCCTAAAGATAAGAATGCAATTGGTTGTAAGTGGGTTTATAAGGTAAAACACAATGCAGATGGTTTTGTGAATAGATACAAGGCAAGATTAGTAGTCAAGGGGTATGCACAAACATATGGCATTGATTATGAAGAAACATTCAGTCTGGTTGCAAGGATGGCAACCGTAAGAGCAGTCATTGCTATGGCTGCATCAAAGGGATGGTCTTTACATCAGATGGATGTAAAGAATGCCTTCTTGCATGGTGATTTGCAAGAAGAGGTCTATATGGAGCAGCCACCAGGTTATGTGCATGCTGTTCATCCTGAGTTTGTTTGCAGGTTGAAGAAAGCCTTGTATGGCTTGAAGCAAGCACCTAGAGCATGGTCTGACAAGATAGGACAGTATCTTATCACTATTGGCTTTCAGATTTTCAATGCAGATTTCTCACTTTATGTGAGAAAAACAGAGAAAGGTATTATGCTACTTGTCATTTATGTTGATGATTTGATTATGACAGGTGACAGTGATGAAGATATCCTTCGTGTGAAAATGCTATTGAAGCAGAAGTTTGAGATGAAGGATTTGGGAGAGCTGCGTTATTTCTTGGGCATTGAGGTGATTAGATCACCAAGTGGGATACGGATCTTGCAGAGCAGTATGGATTGGACATGCTGGCCAAATATGGGATGACAGGCTGTAAGTCTATTTCAGTTCCTTTGGAGCAGAATGTGAAGTTGAGCGCAGATGCAGGTGAGCTTCTGGAAGACCCTACTATGTACAGACGCATAGTAGGAAGTTTGATTTATATGACTATTACCAGGCCAAATTTGAGCTATGCTGTTGGATTGGTAAGTCAGTTTATGCAGGCTCGAAGGAAACCGCATTTGGATGCGGCTAGACGTATACTCAGGTATGTGAAGTCCACATTGCAGTATGGAATACTTTATGAGACTGGGGTTCACATACAGTTGCATGGATACACTGATGCTGATTGGGCTGGTAGTATTTCTGATAGACGATCTACCAGTGGATATGTGTTCTCTTTTGGGAGTGCTGCAGTCACTTGGAGTAGCAAGAAACAGCCTACAGTTGCCTTGTCGAGCACAGAGGATAAGTATAGGGGTGCAGCAATGGCTGCATGTGAGGTAGCTTGGTTGCATAAGCTACTTTATGATATGCATCAGCCTACAGATGGGCCAGTTGTCATTTATTGTGACAACATGAGTAGTATACACTTGGCAAATAACCCAGTCTATCATGCTAGAACAAAGCACATTGAGGTGCATTATCACTATGTGCGGGAGAGGGTTTTACTAGGTCTTATTGATCTAGTTTATGTCAGCACAGAGGATCAGGTAGCTGACATATTTACAAAGGCATTAGGCGTAGAGAAGCTGCGCAAGTTCAGAGACCTGCTTGGTGTGTAGGAATTGGGATTGAGCTCGAGGGGGAGTGTTGAGATATCGAGCTCCACTCGTGATATGCCAGGGTGACCGTTGTGCATTTATGTCACCGACTTGTCAGTTGCAGATGCGGTTGGTACACCGCCCATGAATAATAGCTAGATGACAGCTATCCTTATCTACTCTAGTTCGTGGCTCAATTAGTATGCCACCTAAGTTAGTTGAGTTTGGTTTGAGACCCATATATATGGTTCTTCTATTTCTTTGTACGAGATTTCTTTTGGCTTGCACAACTAAGAAGAGAAAAATTGCTTTTAGCCTCCACCTTTGTGTGTATTCCCCCATTGTGCAAGCAAGAAAGCTACAAGTGAGACTCCTTCCTTCTCTCCCACAATCTTGACATCCACATGAAACCAAGGCATGAAATCCACGAGGAGTAGGCCTAGCATAATCTGACAGAAAGCCCAAAGCTAGTCACTAACCAATTGCTCCAACACGGAAAAACTAAAAAGAACTATCAGAGAGGTCATCCTAAGTAGTGGTATGAACTACTATCCTAACTAAGGAAAACTCAACCAGGAGCTCCTCCTATGCGAGGACTCCTATAGCTTGATCAAGAAATGTTGCCATTTAGTACATTGTCCTTTTAGGCTTTTATTTTTCCATGCTCGGGCGTGTAAAAATGAGGGATTTGAGCGTAGTGACCCAAGGAGAGTAGGGCATCAATCCTGTCTCGGTACCTAAGAACCTACCAAGCCCTTGCAAGGTGACAAATACACAAAGATTTTGCTGTCTCTTTTTTTTCCCTTTTCTATTTTTATAGGGGTTAGAACCCCTTTTTACACACCTTTGTATATTTTTATTCATAAGCTATTCAAGATTTTACTTCTTTGCATATATTTATTCTAGTAGGCTTTTCCAACTGCCTCACAACTAATAGAAACTCCTAGAACGGCCACCTAGTAGGTCAGTCAGTAGAATAGGGTCACTAGAACTACCTTCTAAAACAGATCTTTTAATGCCTGACAATGCCTTTGTAGGAGGCAACAACTTCTCAAACCTCCCACAAACATACATAACCTAAACTTGGGACTTCATGCCTTAATTGCGGATCCCCAACAAGAAAAGGGAGTAACCCCGCCGTACACATATATCATTATCTACTTAAGGGAAAACTCAGAAGGGGGACGAAACCACCTGGAATGGCCACGAGAAGCTCCTCCACAGTAAAGGCTCCCTCCAGTGACTTTGTCAACCTATATGATGCAATCACTAAAATAGAAAACCATTAAATATACATGCACCAAATAGGCATATGGTCCTCTTGGCCTAAAGAAATAAAACATTTAAACCCTTAAAGCAACTAGCCCTCTTGGCCTAAATAAATAAAGAGAACTAGTGCATATATATCCCCCCTTGGAAAATCTTATTAATAGACAACAAGATGCTCGAGCCCAAGGAGGAAATAGGGCTCCTATCCTAAACTAAATGCATCAAATTATGACCCATACCTCCTACATAGATAGCAAGAGGTGTACACATAACATGTCATCTAACCAACCTATGGGTCCAAGATAACAAAGGAAAATGGGTCTCAGCCACCTTTTGCATCACCCATACTAACCATCGCTTGCCATATAGGGCATGTTCTAATAAAAGCCCCCATAATCGACCGGGTCCTATCGTATCATCCATAGAGATATCCAAACTAGGACCACATTTGAAGAAAATGTCTTCTTCATAAGCAAAGTTTGCTAATGAGTCGGCAAATTGATTCCAATAACGTGTAACCAGTTGAAGAGAAACTCTCTCCAACTCGTCAAGCAAGGTCATAATAGTACAATAATACATAGAGAGAATAGGATTTTGAACTGTGTATGTCCCATTTAGTTGGTTCAATACCAACAAGGAATCCCCCTTTACTAAGAACTGATGGATACCACCTTTCTTAGCAATATTTAACCCCATGATTAAAGCTTTGTATTCTGCCATATTATTGGTAAATCCAACCCTAAGATAAATAGCCAATTTCATTATGACTCTGCGCTGGGGGTCTTTAATAACTACCCCTATACTCTCTTTCTTGTTGGGACCCCGTGGACGCTCCATCAAAGTACATTGTGTATGTCCACAATGGGCTCACATAGCCAGCCATCGTCAACTCTACTCGTACTTATGATAATCAAAATTTAGCATGTTTAGAGGATGTACTAAAGGCTCCATCCCACCCTCTTCATTGAATGTAATAAGGATGCTTGTCAAGATTCGTAAGCAAAGATGACAAAAGACTTTGATTTCACAAATGAACGATTCGTCCTCTTGCTCAATCACTTTATATCCTTTACTCCACTAGATAAGCTTCCCCTGATGATATCTATGTTCGAAGTACGGGTGTTCCAAATAAGGAATCAGCTGCCCCATCAACCTCTTTCATCTCTTGTAGGTTCTTGATCAGCCCAGTATGGATCTGTAAGGCATTTATTTCGTTAGTGCATTTAGAGATAATAAGGTTTAATCTTATTAAGATTAACCTTATTTTTGAATTCCACTTCCTCAAGATTAGCTACTACTAATGCCGTGGATTTATTCTTCCTGATTCTTACAATCTTGTAGGGACCATCCCATTTGGGCTCAATTTTTCCTAGAAACAATTCTCTCTGTGCATCATAATAAAGAACTAATTGCCCCTTCTTAAAGGTATATTTCTTTGCTTTTAAATCATGCAGCTGCTTCATCTGACACTTAGCCACTTCTTGGTGCAATAGACTCTGAAATTTGAGCTCATCCAAGTGGGCTAAAGTCATAAAGCGCTCGAAGAGTGCATCCTCATCACCCAACGAATGATTGATTGTAAATCTTATGGTCGGAGACTCAATCTCTAAGGGCAAGAAACACTCCTCCCCATAAAATAATTTGAATGGGGTATGGCCAGTGGCTCGTTTAAACGTCGTGCTATATGCCCACAGTTCCACATATAGTTTTTTTGTCCCACTCACACTTCTTTTTGCTATTTTTGATAGAATATCTACAAGCTTCTTATTGGTACTTTCAAGTTGCCCACTTGCCTATGGGTTATAAGAAGTCTTCTTGTTATGCTTAACTTTCCACGCTTCAATCAAGCTTTTAATCACCTTGTTTAGGAAATGGGTTCCAAGGTCCAATACTATTTCTCTTGGTGAACCAAATCAACATATAATCTGCTTTAATAAGAAACTGACAGTCTCTTTTGCATCGCCCTTCCTTGTCACTTGTGCTTCTCACCACTTTGTAAAGTAGTCAGTCGCCACGATAATATATCACTTTTGCGTACTGGATGATGGAGTAATAGGATCCACAAAATCCAAGCCCCACTTTTCAAATGAAAGTATAGCCATAATTGGGGTAAGTGGTCGCTTCCTATTCTCCCTACTGTCATGTCGTTGATAATTATCTCATCTCTTTGCATACTCGAATGCATCTTGGAAAATGGATAGCCACCAATATCCGACTCTTAAAGCTTTTTGGGCCCTCAATCGTCCACAAAGTGCCCTCCACAAGCAGAGTCATGGCACTCTTCCAAAATGAATGGAACCTCATTAGGCATCACATATCGGCAATAGATATCATCAACACCGTGCCGATATAGTGTTCTTGCAATTAACACGAATTTTAAAGCCTACTATTTAATTTTTCTCTTCTCAGATTTTGATAAGTAGCTCCAATCTCTCTTATAGATAGATAGTGTGTTATAGCAGCATACCAGGAGGGAATACAAGCTATATCAATCTTAAACAGTGTTTCCGTGTCACTTCCTTCAGCCAAGACCTTTTTTGGCTCTCCGAAATCCACAAGACATTCTACAATGGCATGTAGCTTCGATGGCTTGCTCTTAATCTCATAATTGAACTCGTGCAAAGTGATTAACCACTTTGCCAAATGATCAGGTGATTGTAACTTGTTCACCAGCAGTCTAAGTCCTTTCACCTTTGTATAAAAAACCACCTTATCATAAAGAATGTAGTGCTTGAAATTTTTGGTTGCAAATACCATCGCAAGGCACAACTTCTCCATATAGGTGTAGTTAATTTCCAATATGCCCAACTTTTGACTAGCAAAGGCTATTGGATGGTACCATTTTTCCTCCCAAATTTGGGCCAAACAGCAGCTAATACTATGAATTGTTACTGCTGAAAATATATAAAACATTTCACCCCTTTTGGGTGCTTTTAAAATAGGTGTTTTGGCAAGCTCCTACTACTTCACATCATCAAAAGATACTTTGCAAGCACCATTCCATGCAAACAGACAGTTAAAGGATAATAGATTCATTAATAGCAATGTTCTTTTTGCTAGGGCATTGATAAACCTACAATAATACCCTATTGATGACAGAAAGCTATGTACCTCCTTTAGAGTACGTGGTGGTGGACTCATAGCAACTATGACCTTTATCTTTTCAGGGTCGATTGCAATCCCTATTGAACTAACCACATGGCCTAGCAACAACCCATAAGGTACTCCAAAGATGCACTTTCGTGGGTTAAGAGCTATACAGAATTGTCTACAATGCTCAAAACGCTTCCTTAGAATGGTCAACTATCTATCCCTTACACTAGCTGCCTCCAGATCATCAATAAATACTTTCAACTCCTCTAGGGAGATGTCACCAAAGGTCTTATCAGTTGTTCTTTGCCACAAACCAGGTGCATTGCATAAACCAAAGGCCATCACATGGTACACAAAGGTACCAAAGGCACTAATAAATGTCATTTTTAGCTTGTCTTGTTCAGTAATCGCCATTTGGTCATACCCCGCAAAGCAATCCATGAACGAATATATTTTCCTACCCACTAATTGATCCAAAACTTGGTCAATAAATGGCAATAGGTAGTAATTCTTAACAGTCTTCTTATTCAGCTCTCTAAAGTCTACACAAAATCAAAATTAATTATTTTTCTTCTTCCTGATCACAACTGGTGAACACCATTCAGTACGTGGAATAGGGAAGATCAAACCTACTTTTCGCAATTTCTATAGCTCCTCGAACATCCCCTTCCTTAGTTCAAAAGGCATACGCCTTACTTTTTGACGTACGGGCCGACTTCCTTCCTTTAGAAGAATGGTATGCGCAGCCAGAGGCTGGGAGGAATGCCTCTAAGTTAGTCATAACTCCAAGCGAAGATGCCGTGGAACTCTTGATTTAAGGACACATAGTCCTCTCTTTCTTCTGAACTGAGAATGGAACCTAATTTAATTGGCAACGAATCATTTGTCATACCAAGGTCCAACTCAATTACATCCATGTCTCTTATCCTATCCTGTAGCTTTATCGACTCATTCAAAGTTATCTGATAAATGTCCTCTGTAGTGGAATCTTCTTTAGATCCATCGCTTGATGACGTCTCACTACTAGATGGATCATCTACTGTTTCTAGTTTAGTACAGGAAAAAGGATCTCTCTCACTCTGAGGAGACTCAAAGTAAGCATCCACTATTACACAATTGGCACCTCTACCTAGAATCACTTAGCCAATGAGTATATCAACTTGACAGTTTGTTCGTAAGATCCATGGCCTGCCTAGCAAAACTCGATAGCTAGGATATCCTGCAAACCTTATCATCCTAAAGTCCAAATAGCATTCCATGCTTGCAACGGTAATGTGGACTTTAGTGATGCAACCTTTTGGTTGCCTTAGACTGTCATCAGCCATCCTAAGAAGTATGGAGCCGCCTTTTTGGATTTCTAGACCTAGCCTCTCCTTCAAATCTGAACTCATGATATTGATGGAGGATCTAGTGTCCACGATAGCATGCTCCACTAATATTCCATCCACATATGCTAGAACCCTGGGACAATGCTTTTTAGCATACTTGAACCAATCTTCTCCTAGTGCTACGCCCAAAGGTTCTACAATATACCCAATACGCAGGATTTTCCTGAATTCCTTGTGTACTCTTGGAGAGACAGTTTAATCAATTGTAGGAGGTTCACATTTGGTGTAACTTCGCAAAGAGAACTTGCTAAATCAAAGTCGTGGTAGTTAGCCTAAGCTCTCTTCTCTTGCCAAACCATTCTCTCCTTTGGTCCTTGGACTGACTTTGGTGCCTCTTTGTTAAATTTTTCCTTCTTTCTTGTAATTCTTTATCCTTCTCAGAATCAAATTTACTATCAATAGGCCTTAGAGGTCCACCTGCCATATCAAGATTCAGGACTTGCTTTCCCCTAGTATCTTGCTTAGGGTTTCCCTCGACAGGTTTTACATTATCTTTGTCACTCTCTCTAGTCTTTTGGCCTCTTGTTACGGCTCGTAGATTAGAAGTTTCAATGCCATTGACACGTCCATTGCCATAAGGCAACTCCTCTATAGTAGCCTTTCCTCTTTGCAATATCTGTCTTAGTCCATCATCTTGCTGGAGATTATTCCTTTGTGTGTGATGATTGACTGGACCTGGCTGTTTACTTCCTTGTTGAAGAGAATTGATCTTACTCCAACAGGTAGTAGCTAAGTGGTCAGACTTTCAACAAATATTGCATTTGACATTTGGACAATTCCTAGAGAAATGTTGGCCATCACACCACTTACAGCTAAATCTTGAAGGGACACCCTCTTCAGGGAGTCGACTCCCTATCAAATTCTGTTGCTTCTTAAGGAAATTGACATCAACAGCTATTTGTCTATATTGTTCAGTAATTATGTTGGTGTAGTGCTTCATCATATCCTTAACTTCACCAAGGACATTTGAGGCACTTGACTTATAGCCGTGATCGTATTTCTGTCATCCCATCGGCCTAACCACTTGATTGGGAATCGATCATTGACTTACTGGGACAACATTAGGATTTCTTGTTTGGCCTCCAACATTCAGTGGAGTCATCTGACTATCCATAAGCATAGTCACACTAGGAGGAGCTGGTAACATAGGCAAATTTGGCATGATACTCCCTTTTCCATTTGCATTTGACATGGAGTCCCCTTGACTCCTATTGGTCAATGCCAAATTATTGCCATTCCAATTTACCCTTGCTACATAAGCCGCTTGCAAGTGTGACTCTACTCCTTCTGCTTGGGTAATATAGTAGTGTCAATGTCAGTCAAAGCGACACTACTCAGCTGCACCTAGATGTTGAAATCTAATCCATGTAGGAAATATTGCAACTGTGCAGTCGATGGAATGGGAATATAAGTATCAAGTTTGCGAAGAACTTGCTTTAGTTTCTTGGCATAGGCTTGGACATTCTCATTTGGCTCCTGGCGTGTTACATTCAAGATATGCAACCAATAATCTCCACCCCACTCAGGGGAAAACTCTCTACAAAAGGCCATGAAGAATTGGTCAATGGAAGTTATGGTTCCGGCCTCTAGACCATGATACCATACTGCTGCCCTTCTTTTTATTGTCATGTTGAAGAACATCATTAAGTGTCCTTCGTCGTCTTCGATTCAATAGTTGAACATGAGTTTTTGAAACTTGTTAATATGGAGTTCTCCATCTTCTTCTGCTAACCCATTGAAGATGTGTAAAGGTGCTCCTAATGCCGATACATCTGGTGTCCCTGCTGGAATCCCAATGGGTTGTGCCATGGTACAACCAGATTGACAATGGGAGTTTGTGTAGGTAAAATGACACCCCCACTTGAAGTGGGTTGATTGACTGGAAGAGGGGAAGTATTAGGACTTCCTCTTGCACTCAAAGGGTTGCTTGTGACACTTGGGTTATTAAAACCACTACCTCTTATGCGTATCAGGTTGCTCCTTTGAGGAGAATAATGCCTTAGAATTTTAGCCCGCCATCTAGCCCTCTCAGCATGTTCCTCTTTTTGTATTTCGACCGGATGGTTCTTGTCAGAGGACATAAACCACCTCTTTGGTCCCTAGAGGCCCTAGATTCGAAACCACCACTTGTTGGTGGCTCCTAGCAAACACACCACCTGTCGAGACCTAAAACAAGCCTGACACTGGCTCTCTAGCACTATCCAGACCTCTAAGACACAAAAGACACCCCACACGGCCTCACGACCAGAGCATCTAGGGCTCACACTACACTAAACTCTAATATGGATTTTGCATTTGTAATAGGACACTATCCAACGTTTACATTTCCCTACTTCTCAAAGGGAGATCCCATAACATATAGGTATAGACCTCGTATCACATACACAGGAGGCAACTTCTCAAGCTGAAACACCGTGGCCTCACTGTAGCTCTCCTACATCTCGAGGATTGGCCCCTTGATGCACTGCCTCAACATAAAGAACGAACATAAAAGCTCCACTCTTTTGTATATTGAACAATCTAGGAGTTGATATTTCTTCATTGAACTTACCCCAAGGAACCTCTCGTCTAATCTATAGCAAGGACTTCCTCACACTCTCAGTGTTGGTCAATGTTTGGCATACAAGTGCTATGCATCCAAGATTTTATACCATGTGGCATGAAAAATGAAAATGTGGATGCCTATTGTGCACAAACATTTTATTTTAAAACAAATCAGCATAGTGGAGTGTAAAATCAGCCCTTCAATGATTTCCAATCTATGCGTTGTTGTTGCATTGCTAGAGATTAACATCGAACTTAATCGTGCTACTAGTCTCTTTAGATTTAAGTTTTATCAGCCTATATGATGTGCACAAACAAAAGATCAGACTTTACTCTATTTTTCGCACTTAAACGCTTCCACAACCCTTCTTTTTTCCCTACCGTTTATATGTTGCATCATTGCATAGGTGTATGGTTTTTTTTTGTCATTTTCAATGTATAAAGCGATAAAGACTGCACTAAAACATACAAACAAGAATGATATGAGGCTATACCTCATGCCTCAACCTTGCTAGACATTCACGAACATTAATCATATTTTTCCTTAATTTTTGAAGCACGAAAACCTATTTTTCTCTCATTTTTTCTATTTTCACTATTTATTTATTCATAAAAATAGGTTATTTTCTTATCTATGATTATTGACTGATTATGATAGCTGAAAGATGTTTTTTATCAGAATGTTATTCGATGGGCATCTCTTTTTCCCACTAGAAACCAACAAAATCTTCATTTTTACTCTAAAAATGCACTTTTTGGGTTGGATTTTAATTATTACGACTATGTATCATTACAGTTTTGCATTTCTCTTATGTGCAACCCTCAATCACGATGCAAAAAAGATCCAAAAAAATTTTCATTCCATATGAATTTCATTTTGACCATCAAACATAAAAAAGAAGCAAATTTCCTTTGTAAAAATGAGGCATACCGCTTATGCGTGTGTTGCAGGTTTTTTAATAATTAATACGGACTGCCAATGGACTAACTAGCAATCATTTCTCAATGCTGACTACCTTCCCTCAGCCTCCTCTTGATCTTGGATCGATCAGACAAGCATCCTTTAGCCCCTCTTGTTCTTGATCTCCTTCGTGTGAATCCCCATTTGGAAGAGAGAGAGGGAGGAGAGAGAAAGACTAGATATAGGTCTTACTAACTAGGCAGCCAATTTTGAAGGCAAGAGTGGTGATGGGGAGGACTCTCTTGCCAACATTTCTTCTACTTCATGCTTTTCTACATCTCTAAATTCAGCTTTCAGTCTACTACAAAGGGAAAGATATGTCATTCTGAAAGTGTCAAAACTCATCCTTTTGAGGATCATTGTGGTGCCGTCGTCATAGTAATGCCAACTTCTGCTGGTTTTAATAGTGTATATTGTGAAGAACACTCTATCTACTAGCTTCTAGTGGGTTGCTAATTGGACAAATTGGAGATTGTCAGTGCACCATGTGTCCCATGTGTCCTGCTGTTGAGCATCCATGAACAAATTCCAACTCTTTTCTTTCTTGTTTTCGTGAACCTCCACTGACCACAACTCCTGAAGCTTCTTCACAATCTCCCACTTGATAATGTCTGGAAACTTCTCAATGAATGCCAAATCTCCCATGGATGATCATTCTCTTTGTTTCTGCACTTCAGTTTGTTCCCAAACAGTTTGCTACCAAGATGCACGTCTCTGTTGCTTCAGTAGGAAGAGGAAATAATCCACCACATAGAGCATGCATCATGATAGTAATATGTTTTTGCCATTGTGGTATGAACCTCTTATGGAAAGTGGCTTTGGCAATGAGAATCTCCAATTCTTTAGTGGTTGAAGGAACTTTGCAAGCATCCATTGAATTCTTCTCTTCTTGGCAATGCCATTTCCTTCATTTTTAGCCTCTTCTAATGCTTGTTGATGGCAGTTTTCCCCAGTTGTGCACCAAAAACATGGAGCCCCAGGAGGAACACCAAGAAAAATGGGATTTCTACTACAATAAAATCTATATTGTACTATCAACAACCATCTTTTTCATATTTGATATGATATTAACAAAGAAACGAACACTAGGAATAAGAAATCGTCACGTAGCTTCATAAAAACAATTCTTCTACTGCTCTAACTTTAACAAAACCCATCATAATCTTCATATTTTTTATAGAATTATTTGATAGACTAAAAAACACAAAAAATACACCACTTTGAATGGAAAGATATCACATATAGATACATTGTTTTTCATAGAATTGACTATATTTCACTCACTTACTCATACACACACTCTCTCAATAGTGCATCATCTCCTCACTACAGTACTCAATAATCACTCACAATAATCCTTCTTTGGTCTTGAATACCAGTATGTTTGATATGAAAGGTCACCAGAGCCACTACAGTGACTCTTCATAGCTCACTATTGTCACTTCACTCCAGTCTTTTCTTGAGTCTTCAGCAGCTGCTTCTTCCACTTATTTGAGCTCTTTTGAACTTGTATTCACCTGTTTCCAAGGCAAAAAAACTTTTCCATACTACACCCTCATCTAACAAAACACATACAAAGGCATACAAAACAGAACAGAACAGGAACAGAGGCTCTACAAAAGCTCAACAGAGAATCATAGAAGATTTCACAGAAAGTCAATAGAAAGGCATCAGAACCACATAACTCATACTAAAACCATTCCAAACTATAAAAAACCATTCAATGAGCTTTCAAACAATCTCATACTTCATCAATCATCACTCCATGCTTCCATACATAAAGAAAAACAAAACAAAGTAGAAGCTAAACATAAGCTATCAGAACCAAATAGAACCTCAACAGAACCTAACAAATTATCATAGAGCCTCATATCTCTACTGAAAAACATCATGTGCTTATCAAAACCATTCCACTCTATCCAAAACACTCTCAAACCACTTCCAAACCAATCAATCATCATATAAAATCATCCATTCAGCCTACAAAAACAATAAAAATCAGGTCATTTCAACTCTCAATAGCTCGCAACACCTAAGGCAACTAAAGAATCAAAGGAAGGAAAAAAAACACCTAAAAAAGAGGTTCCTTACAAAAAGAAATAGATTTTGTATTGTCTTGTAAGACCTCATGTATGTAGATCATGAAGAAAGCTAATACAAATTTACCGCAATATCCAAACTTATATTTATATTGAAAGTAACACAATATATTTTTCTCTCTTATATTTGATAATTGCAAAAAGATTAGCATAAATGTTTAATATTCAAGAAGTGGACATCTACTATATATAACTTAATATACAAACTTACCAATTGTAATAGAGTAAATATGTCTTAATGCCTTAGCCAATATTTAGCCTACTAGGGTTAAGTATAAAAGGCTAACTTGTAACTTGCCAATGATATTTTTGCCATTTCTAACATTTCATGTTTGAGGTCTCAGCCTCCCACCATGACCCCAAAGCCATCATGGCCAAGAGGTTGCATACTCTTGGCCACCATGGCATTGGGGTGCATACCATATTGTAGCCTCTCATCAATTGATTCTCAACCATTAATGGTAACATGATTTCAACCTAGCCACCTTGGCTATGGTTTCTTAGTAATTTAGTATATTTTGTTGTATTTTCAGTTTTATAGTTTGTTGTGGGAATTAGCTTCTTTACATTGGTATCAAAACAAATCTTTGATCCAATGGGAAGGTCATTTTCATGGTGGATCTCATTACAAGACTAGGCACAAAGTAACTGGAGGAAAAGAGTTAGTCATAGGACTTGACACAGTTAAAACTGTGACTAGTTAAGATTCTCTCGAGCAAGTCAGGACTAAATTTGAGGATCTTGAAGAAGGACCAAAGGATTAATGGTGGATTCAAGGTCATTTTAGTGGCTCCTGGTCAATTTGGGGCCATTTTGAAGGTTCTTGGACTTAACTTGAGTAAACAGGGTTTGGAAGAGTTAAATTGTGATTACATTTTGAAGCAAGCTTCTCTTTTCTCTTTCCAAGCTTCCTTGCGAGAGATTTCATGGAGTTATCTTCTCCTACCTCTTTCGGATGGCCATTACTCTTCATGTAACCTATAGAGAATGATTTTTGAGGTATTGAGCAACTTGTAGAATACCTATATGCTTCTCATCTTTAGCCCAACTTCACCATGTGATGTAAGAGGAGGTTTCATGATAGTTTGCACCAGTTTTCAGTATGCTCTTGTTCTTTTGAATTAGTCCACCTTTTCTAATTTGAAGAGAGGGAGAGAGACAGAGTGGAGCAGAAGATGAACGTGAGCTCATTGTTTTTCTTCTTCCATTATTCTTCCATCAGACACACTAAAAGAGACTTACACACATAGGTATAACTAACCAAGACTAAGTGTGGTTGAGTCACTAACTACATTGACTTATTGAATGTCACACATGTGTACAACTGTATCTAGCTAATGTCAGTCACACACATAAAGATAGACTGACTGAAGAGTAACGTAAGCTTGATATTCTAACACTCCCCCTCAAGCTCAAACCATCTGATAAACTCCAAGTAGCTGTCTGAAGAATATGAAATTTTATTTACCAAGAGACTTGGTAAATATATATGCTACCTGGTCTTCAATCTTCACATGAATCAAGTCAATCTACCCTATAAAAACCATTTCTCTGATTAAATGATAGTGAACCTCAATATTTTTGGTCCTAGCATGGTAGACACGATTGCTAGCCCTATTGAGGTTATCACAATGCAATCTCACTCTACCTTCCAGTTGTATTCCCAAGTCTTTTAGCAATTTCATCAACTAAACTGCTTCACAAGTCACTAAGGCACCTTCTCTATACTCAGCTTCTGTATTAGACAATGCAATAGTGGGCTATTTCTTACTCTGCCTCTTACTCTGCCAACTGATCATACTATTGCCCAATCCAAATGCATAACCACTGGTTAACCTCCTATCATAGGCACAACCAGCCCAATCAGCATCAATAAACCTGTCAAGTCAATGGATTTTCCATATGCATAAAACGACCCATACTCTATAGTACCCTATACATATCTCATAATCCTCATGACTATATCTAAATGTGGTTTGCAAGGCTTCTGTTGAATCGACTAATCAGCCCCACTGCATAACATAAGTCAGGACGGGTAATAGTAAAGTATATCAAGTTGCCCACCATGTGTTGATACATGGTCACATTCTCTATGTCATTCCCAACATCAATCTGCAACTTGACATTCTGATCAAGAGGTGTCTCCATAGGCTTGTATTCAGCCATACCATACTTCTATAACATGTCATGAGCATACTGCTTCTATAGTAGCCATATACCTTGAGGGGTAGAGATTACCTCAATCCCAAGAAAATACTTTAGCTCACCAAGGTCTTTGACTCTGAATTCAGCCTGTAAACATGATTTAATTCTAGCAATTCCCTCTTCATCATCTCTAAGATCATCTATAGAAACCACTAGAAACACACATCCATGATCTGTCTTCTTCGTGAATAGACTGTGATCTACATCACCCAATCTAAATCCATGTTACTGTAAATAACTGTTGATCTGAGCATTCTATGCTCTAGGTGTCTATTTCAGCCCATATAAAGCCTTTTTCAGCTTAAATACATGTATAGGAAAGTCCGCGTGAACATAGCCTTCAGGCTGCTCCATATATACTTCCTCAACCAAATCACCGTTCAAGAAAGCATTCTTGACGTCCATTTGCCATAATTTCCAACCTTTGCATGCTACCATTCTAACTATTGCCATTTTAGCCACTGGATTGAAAGTCTCCTCATAGTCAAAGCCATATTGCTGCGCATACACTTTTGCAACCAGCTTGGCCTTATAGCGTTATAATGAACCCTCTAGCTTGCATTTAACCTTGTATACCCATTTGCAACCAATGGGGACTTTGCCTTTAGGCAACTCAACCAATTCCCATGTCTCATTTTTAGCCAGGGCTACATACTCCTCATCCATGGCAGCACAGTAGTTATAATCTGTAACTGCATCATCAAACTTTATAGGTTCTTTGTAACCTGTCACACTAGCCATATATGCATAATGGCAGGTCGAATAACCAGTGTATATAAACCTATCAATTGGTTTTCTGACTCTCTCATATCTCCGTAACTGTGGCGGCTCACTCTGAGCTTGCCTCTCACCTGTAGGACCACTCATAGATGTACTCACTGTAGGTGTATTTTCAGCATTACTAGTGCTGACTGATCCATCAGTAGCCACTGCAACACGATTACCATATCACAATGCCAGCTCATCAAAAATGACATCTCTGCTAATCAATGTCTCATGTATAGACGGTACATAACACTTGTAAGCTTTCTGGTCTTGTGCATAACCACAAGGAACACACGCTTGATAGCTTTAGGATCCAATTTCTTCCTCTTTTCATTAAGAACATGCACATATGCAATGCTGCCAAATACCCTCAAGTGTGAAATGTCAGGCTTATGACCATACAACCTCTCATATGGAGTTACATCATGAATCCCTGCTATAGGGGTTCTATTTAGCACATAGACAACAATCACTACTGCTTCAGCCCAATAACCATTTGGCAAACTCTTCTCATTCAGCATAGCTCTTGCCGATTCCATCAGTACCCTATTTTTCCTTTTCGCTACACCATTTTGTTGCGGTGTATAGCTGCAAGTTAACTGTCTTCTAATCCCATATTTAGCAAGATACATGTCAAAGTAATTAAAAACATATTCTCCACCTCCATCTGATCTAAGACATGAAATTTTACAGCTCAACTCATTTTCAGCATGCTTCTTAAAGTCCTTGAATGCATCAAACACATCATCCTTATGTTTCGGTATGTAAAGCCAAGTGTACTTGCTGAATTCATCAATGAAGGATACATAGTAACGAGCACCACCGAACAAAGCATTATGAGACTGACCCCATACATCTGAATGCACCAACTACAAGGGTCATGAGCTATTCTGTACATGTCTCATAAATGGAAACAATATCTGCTTTCCAAACTGACATGCATCACATACATGTCCAAAGTCATGATACTTGAACTTAGGCAGTCCAAGCACAATCTCCTTCTGCTGTATAGATTTCAACTTTTGTACATTGACATGGCCAATCCTCTTATGCCATATCTCAACATCCCGTATAGATCCACCATCATGTGCAAACATGGCTACTTTCAATTCTCAAATTGATGCATCAAGAGTAAACATTATGCCATCTCTTTAGCCTCTAGCAATCAATTTGCAGCCATTACCATATTCTTCAACAAAGCATCCATCTCTATTAAATCTCACCTGCAGATTCTATTCTGCCATCTATCTAATTGACAAAATATTCTTGGTTATTGTAGGTACATGTAATACATCATGCAGGCTCTTTTTCTTGCCATTAGGCATCAACAAAGGTACGACTCATTTATGTTGAATAGTATGCTAGGTGTCATCCCCAGTACAAACATGTCCATGCAAACCTACAACCATCTCATCAAACCATTGTCCATAGGGTGTCATATGATTTAAATCCCCTGAATCAATGTATCATCTCTCATCTCTGTTCTGCCTAGATCCATTCTTAGACACATGCTGCATGGCAAACACAGAGCATGGAAGATGTGGAAGCTATGGAGGTTAAAAGAGAAAGTATAAACTCATGAAGACATTGACCCTGACAAGACAAATTGTCACACAAGTGAATTAGGTTCCAAGATTGAGACTTGGAATCATAAACACAATCTTGTGTGTGGACAGTGACATAAACACTTTACTGGAAAGAAAAGAGTACTTTCATTGCATTAGAAATGAGTGCATGTACAATGCTTTATAGGAATTGAATGGTAGCATTTCTTCTACTCTGCATATGGGATTTTGGCCCTGAGCCCTCAGTGCTCCTTATAAAGGGACTGAAGTAGGACTGATTGCAAATAAACCCTGATGCTTTATCCTCATTATACACTCACAGACACATCCATAATTTTCCTCGTCCGTTCCCTATTTTTTCCCCTTTTAAAAATCAATTTTCTCTATTTTTCCTTATTTATTATCAATAAAAATGGAAGAAAATTAGCATTATTTCAGAGCTATGGCTCTTGAGTCTTTAAACAGCAAACATGTACATTTTATTGGTGTTTTGTTTCATACTTTTTCGATTTTAAGCCCAAAAACCCCATTTTTACTCTTAAAACCATGCATTTTGGGTTTTTTCATTTATTTCCCACACTTTAAGTGTATATTTTTTGATTTTTTAATTATGAAAGACTAAAACCAACAGCAAACAACATGTCCATCAATTTTCAGCCCATACGAACATTGCTAACCTCATCAAATGCGAAAAAGAGTCATTTTCTTTGTAAAAATGTCATTACCATGTATTTTTCATTATTTCGGGTTTTGAAACTTGTTGCGGGTCTACAAACTAGGCCCCATTTGATGCTCAGCCCGCCTCCACACTGCCATCTTCAACCCACCTTCGATTTGGAGGCAATCTGGTACCATGCTGGACGAGCATTCACCAACCGGGCTTCATTCTTCTTCACACACATGAACTGCCCCTTGCAGGAGAGAGAGGGAGGAGAGAGAAAGACTAAAAATGATATTTTTAAATCCTCCATTAAAACATGCAAGCTTGCAACCATCTTGTTCCTCTCCCTGCCCTGATTGAGAATCTCCCTCTCTCTCTCCAAACGGGTTTGAATCGGAGAGGCAACAAGCAAAAATGAGGCTCAGGCGCATTGATGCTTACCTTTGTTCGACAGTTTTTACATTAGTTTCAAGGCTTTTATTAAGTCTAAGGTTTAAAACATTAAAACAACCAGTTCATCTTTTTGTATTCACACTGTCCTGCAAGTGGATTTTTCAATTTTGAAGGCCCAAACGAACTCTGATTTGCAATCCGATTGGACATGCGGCTTCGTGGCATCGAACTCCATCAACATGGCCTCTCCCCATGCACTTTACAACTTCCCAATCCGGTAGCTGCTTTCTAATGCTGAACCTTGCAGGGATTAAATGGAGGGTCAAACGACCTCTGATGATTGATGAACCGAGACTTGTGTTGGATTCCTGATGTCGAAATGCATCTAGGAAAACTCTAGCTTTGCCATCCACCACCGTTTGATTTTTCATGAAAATTGGCTCTTTAACACCTCTCAAGCACTTTTCGGCTCCAAAAAGAGCTTCAACACTTGAAGAACGGGTCCAAATCGAGTCCCAAAATTCAGCTCTCATTGGCGACCACGGGATAGGGCGACTCAGCCCATCGAATCCCACGAACGAATTTGCACATAAACACAACCACAAAGAGCATCAAGATGATACAAAATAGATACACAACAAAACCCATCACAGCTCTCACCCTACCCCCTTGTCAAAACCAAGGCATGAAATCCACGAGGAGTAGGCCTAGCACAATCTGACAAAAAGTCAAAAGCTAGTCACTAACCAACTGCGCCAACACAACCAAGCTAACAAGAACCATCAAAGAGGTCATCCTCAGTGGTGGTCTGAACTACCTACCGAACTAAGGACAACTCAACTAGGAACTCCTACTAGGTGAGGACTCCTATAGCCAGATCAACAAATATTATCTTTTAGCACATTGGGTCTTTAGCCTCTTATTTTCCATACTTGGGCATGTAAAAAGGAGGGAGCTGAGCGTAGTGACCCAAGGAGAGCGAGGCATTGGCCTTAGGTCCTATCTCAATACCCAAGAACCTGCCAAGCCCGTGCAAGGCAACACTTAATCCTTTTTTGACGCTCACTTTTATTTTCGCTCCAACCTTCGCGTATTCTTATTTTCCAGCTAGATGCCACCCCTAGGAAGACAAGGCATCGGCCTTGGGTCTTGTCTCATCCCCAGGCACCTACCAGGCCTTCACAAGGCGATAAACAACATCTCAAAGATTTTTCTTTCTTTCCATTTCTATTTTTATAGGGGTTAGAACCCCTTTTTACACACCTCTGTATATTTTTATATTTCAGGCATTCATGGGTTTTTTCTTTTGGTTATTTTTAGCAGGCTTCTCTAACTGCCTCACAACTAACAAAAACTCCTAAAGCAACTGCCTAGCAGGTCAGCAGAATAGGGTCACTAGAATTCCCATCTAAAATAGGTCTTACAATGCCTGACAATGCCTTGCAAGAGGCAATGACTACTTAGACCTCCCCCAGACATTTAGAGCCTAATCCTGGGACTTCATGCCTCGATTGCCGGTCCCCACCAAACAAAAGAAAGTACCCCTTACACACACATATATCATTACTCGCTTAAGGAAAAAGATTCGAAGAGGGGACGAAACCACCTAGAATGGCCACAAGAAGCTCCTTAGCAGCAAAGGCTCCCTCCAGCGACTTCGGTAACCTGTATGATGCAATCACTACAACAAAAACCTATTAACTATACTTGCACCAAACAGACGAATGGCCCTCTTGGCCTAAAGAAATAGAACATTTCACTGCAAACTAGCTGGCCCTCTTGGCCTAAAATAGATAGTTCATTCTAATCCATGCAATATATGATCTCCTTGGCATATACATCACATCCTATCAAACTAATCAGGATACCAAGGATAGCATAAAATAGGAGGACTAGCCTCATGCTACTCATGCGAGTTAGCTAAAAGCTTGATCTACGCTCTTTGTAGATCCACTAGCCCAAGCCTTTCTACTGATATCTTAGTAATAATGGCCATCTCTTCTTGGGTACTATGAGCTGAATGAATGACATCATTAAGTTGATATATCTCATCCCCTTGGTTGTCATTCAAATGGATCGCTTGTCCCAACTTTCCAGTAACTCCTCCTATAGGGAGAATCATGGATTTATGATCATTCAACTCTTCTCTAATTGGACCATTACATATGTCAATGATACGATCCAAACTAGATAGAGCTTTAAGCCTAGACCCATCACATAGATGCATCTTAGGGTGTAGTCCCTATTGTCAAATGTTGCATTATGGCCTTTAGTCGCATCCTCTTGGGAATCCATCAAAGCATGTCCACATGCAATTCTTGGCCCTTCATCTGACACACCAACAATATTTTTAGGGGTTTTGGGCCTCCAAACCCATCTCATATTCCTTTTCATATTCTTAGACTGCCTCATCTGCCCACATTGGTCCAATGGACTCATAGTGGATTTATCACCATTACCAGATGGTCTCATAGACATATGGCTTCTATTTAGTATAGGTGGACCTTTGGCATGCCACATCTTCTCTACACGAGATGTCTTTACTTGCCTTTGTCCACTTTATAACAACTACTTAGCCATAGGAACCATGCTTTTACTAAAATGAATAGCATCTACTCGAAAGCATGATTCATCTATAAATTGGAAAGGTCTTTCAAGAGCCTTACTAGGAGCACAACTAGAACCACTCATAGAACACTCATCTAAGCTTGTAGACCTAATGGTTCTATCAATTCCAGCGTCACAACTACCTCTCATGGAAGTGTTGCAAGCCTTGATGGGACTTACTGGGCTTGGAATATTTTTATCCCTAGGGGGTATATTATCCCTACTATTGCCATTTTCTGCTTGGAGATTTTGGCTACCAAGGTTCCTCTCATGGGCTACCTTGATATCAACAAGTGAGCTATCTCCTTGTAGAAATGGTTAGAAGTTAGGATGCACTTAAACTGAGCGGGGAAAACTCCAAAATATTTCCCAACATCTCTGAATATGTCCCTCATAATCAATGGCATGCATCTTTGCTTCCCTTAACGACATAGGATTCCGCAGTCCCACTTGGATTTGCATGTTAATCTCTAAGCCACTCAAAAAGCGCTCACATAGCACATCACTTGGCAATGCAGTAGCTCTTCTTGGCCAAAGCCTCAGAATATCATCAAAGGCTCTAGTGTATTCTTTAACAGAATGATGGGACCTAAAATGGGCCGCCACTGGCTATGGCACTAGTCGGACCTCATGCATACGACAGACAACCCCACCACATGGCCTCGCGGGCCAGGAGTATCTAATACTCACTTTGCACTAAATGCTTATGACGATTTTGCATTTGTATTCAATATGTAGTCCAATGTTCACCTTCCCTTCTCCTCAGAGGAATATCCCATAACATATAGGCATAATGCCTCGTAATACACACATAGGAAAGCACCTCTCAGCTGATTGCCACGGCTCCACTGCGACTCTCCTACACCTCGGGGATTGGCCCCAAGATGCATCGCTAACACATATAACATTTGCACAAACTCCACTCTTTCATAATTCAGCATTCCAAGAGATTTTGATTTGCCTCACAAAACTTTCCCCAACGGAAGCACCCGTCTAATCCTACAGCTTAGGTTTCATGTCCTCTCAGCGTTGGTTAAAGTTTATCAAACAAGTGCAATGCATTCCAGGAGATACCACATGGCATGCTTAATGCAAGGTGTATGACGATTGTGCACAACAATTTTATGATTAAAAAAAACTAGCCATGTGAGGCGCGGAAAACATCCCTTTCATGGATTTCAACTAAGCGTTACGTGCTGCGCTGCTTTAGGGACTAGCACCGAAACTTCCGTGCTACTAGTCACCTATATTTAATTATGGAACGATCCCTAAATGCTATGCACAAAGAGGAAAATCAGAATTTGTATCTTTTTAGCAATTAGATCGTCGCACAAACTTCATCCCCCCTTACCGTTTAGGTGTTGCTGCGGTGCATAGGTGTAAATGGTTGTTTTGTATCATTTTTGTATGTAAAAAATAATAAACACATACTACAGCACAAAGGACGAGGCCAAAATGAGGCTTAACCTCATGCTTTAACCTTGCCAAACATTCACGCACATAAATATTATTTTTCCATATTTTTTTGAGCGCAAAAATCCCAATTTTCTCTATTTTTACTATTTTTTTCTATTTATTATTCATGGAAAATAGGTATTTTCTGATTTATTTGTATTGCCTTATCATTTTGATTGAAACTTAACATATTCTATGAGTTTATCCCATTTTCATTCCTTTTTCCCAACTCAAAATCGAAAAAACAATAATTTCCATTGAAAATGACATTTTACGGGTTTAAAAGAATTAATAAGGCTATAAATCATCATGGGTTCTGTATTTCTGTAGTTATAGCCCTTGATCATGATGTAAACAAAGTTCAAACAAAATTTCATCGCATGTGAACAACATTTGGACCATGAAACAACAAAAACAAGCAAATTTCTTCATAAAATTGAAGCATACCTCGTGTCTTGCGTGTTGCGGGTTTTTTAATAATTATTCTGGGTAGCCCACAAATCGACTAACAACCATTCTTCAGTGCTAAACCTCTTTCCTCAGCCTCCTCTTCATCTTAAAGCAATCCGATCACAGCCGGATAAGTATTCTTCAGCCCCTCTCCTTCTTGATTTCTTGCACACGAAATGCCTCTATGCAGGAGAGAGAGGGAGGAAAGAGAAAGACTGGTTTTTGTTCTCTTTGCTAAGTGCATCATTTCTTGATTCATTTGTGGCAATGGAGGGCAAAGGATAGAAGCATCTCAGGGCCAGGAGGATTCCTCCTGCCTCAATCGATCAGGAAATCATGATGAAGGGGGGAGGGGGGGGAAATGGGGCGCAAAAAACTGGCGCCCCCCCTCCCCCCTCCCCCCCCACCCCCATCGTTTCATTTCTGAGCTTTTTGCCTCATAAGCTCTTTGTTAAGAGCTTTTAAACTCTTAATCAACTTATCTAGTTCATGCCTTTTGCATTCACACTTCCAGCAAGTGGTTTTTTTGCTTTTGGAGGGGCAAACGACATCAGATTCGAGATCTGTCTAGACGAGTGGTTCCGTGACATCGAAATCTACAAAGGTAGACCCCGTCACACTCTTATCAGCTTCTAGATCCAGTAGCTGCTTCACAATGCTGAACATGGAGAGGATTAAATGGGGGATCAAACAACCTCGGAATTGAGATCTGAGAACTTCTGTTGGAGTCCTGACACCATTTTGCATCTAGGAAAACTCTAGGTCGGCCATCTGCCACCGTTTGATTTCCATGAAAATAAGCACTAGCGCTTTAGGGACTTGCCACTTAAAATCGTATTGATTGCCACCACCGCCTTCGACGAAGTCTATTTTTCCCCTGATATTCGTAATGTTTGGCTATTTTTAAGCACTTCTCGGCATAAAAAATCATATGTCATTGGTGACCATGGGATAGAGCGACTCAGCCTATCGAATCCCACGAATAGATCTGCACATAAACAACAAAAAGGAGCATCAAGCTTATACAAAAAATACACAACATAACACATCACAGCTCATACCCTACCCCCTGACAAAACCAAGGCATGAAATCCACGAGGAGTAGGCCCAGCATAATCGAATAGAAGGCCCGAAGCTAGTCACTGACCAACTACTTCAACACAGCCAAGCTAAAAAGAACTATCAAAGAGGTCATCCTAAGTGGTGGTCTGAACTACCTACCTAACTAAGGACAACTCAACTAGGAGCTCCCACTGGCGAGGACTCTTATAGCCTGATCAAGAACTATTTTCTTTTAGCACAGTTCTTCTCTTTTAGCCTTTTATTTTCCATACTCGGGCGTGTAAAAAGGAGAGAGTTGAGCGTAGTGACCCAAGGAGAACAGGGCATCGGCCTCAGGTCCTGTCTCGGTACCCAAGAACCTACCAAGCCCTCACAAGGCGACACTTAATCCTTTTCTAACGCTCACTTTTATTTTCGCTCCAACCTTCTTTTATTTCTTTTTTTATGGCAAGATGTCACCCCAAGGAAGGGCAAGGCATCGGCCCCAGATCTTGTCTCATCCCCAGGAACCTACCAGGCCTTTGCAAGGCGATGAACAACTGCTCAAGAATTTTTCTTTCTTTCCATTTCTATTTTTATAGGGGTTAGAACCCCTTTTTACACACCTCCGTATATTCATAGATTGTTTGCCATATCTTTAGGGTTTTGTCTCTTTCCATCATTATTATTATTATTATTATTTGGCAGGATTCTCTAACTGCCTCACAACTAAGCAAGAACTCCTAGAACGGCCACCTAGCAAGTCAGCAGAATAGGGTCACTAGAAATGCCTTCTAAAACAGGTCTTTCAATGCTTGACAATGCCTTGCAGGAGGCAATGACTACTCAGACCTCCCCCTAGACATACAGAGCCTAAACTTGGGACTTCATGCCTCAAGTGCCAGTCCCCAACAACAAAAGAAAGTAACCCTCACCTGCACATATATCATTAACTGCTTAAGGAAAAAAACTAGAAAAGGGGACAAAACCACCTGGAATGGCCACAAGAAGCTTCTTCGCAGCAAAGGCTCCCTCCAGTGACTTCCTCAACCTGTATGGTGCAATCACTAAAACAACAAAGCATTAAACGTACCTGCACCAAACAGAGATAGGGCCCTCTTGGCCTAAAGAAATAGCATATTTCATTGCAAACTAACTGGCCCTCTTGGCCTAAAGAGATAGATTATTAAAACCTGAAAACAACTGGCCCTCTTGGCCTAAAATAGATAGTTCATTCTAATCCATGCAATATATGATCTCCTTGGCATATACAACACATCCTATCAAACTAATTAGGATACCAAGGATAGCATAAAATAGGAGGACTAGTCTCATGCTCCTCATGCGAGTCAGCTAAAAGCTTGATCTATACTCTTTGTAGATCCACTAGTCCAAGCCTTTCTACTGATATCTCAGTAATAATGGCCATCTCTTCTTGGGTACTATGAGCTGAATGAATGACATCATTAGGTTGATATATCTCATCCCCTTGGTCATCATTCAAATGGATCGCTTGTCCCAACTTTCCAGTAACTCCTCCTATAGGGAAAATCATGGATTTATGATCATTCAACTCTTCTCTAGTTGGACCATTACATATGTCAATGATATGATCCAAACTAGACAGAGCTTCAAGCCTAGACCCATCACATAGATGCATCTCAGGGCACAGTCCGTATTGTCAGATGTCACATTATGGCCTTTAGTCACATCCTCTTGGGAATCCATCAAAGCATGTCCACATGCGATTCCTGGCCTTCATCTAACACATCAACAGTATTTTTAGGGGTTTTGGGCCTCCAAACCCATCTCATATCCCTTTTCATATTCTTAGACTGCCTCATCTACCCACACGGACTCATAGCGGATTTATCACCATTACCAAATGGCCTCACAGCGTTATGGCTTCTATTTAGTACAGGTGGACCTTTGGCATGCCGCATCTTCTCTACACGAGATGTCTTTACTTGCCTTTGTCCACTCTACAACAACAACTGCTTAGCCATAGGAACCATGCTTTTACTAAAAGGAATAGCATCTACTCAAAATCATGATTCATCTATAAATTGGAAAGGTCTCTCAAGAGCCTTACTAGGAGCACAACTAGAACCACTCATAGAATGCTTATCTAAGCTTGCAAACCTAATAGTTCTATCAATTCCAGCGTCACAACTACCTCTCATGGGAGTGTTGCAAGCCTTGATGGGAATTACTGGGCTTGGAATATTTTTATCCCTAGGGGGTATATTATCCCTACTATTGCCATTTTCTGCTTGGAGATTTTGGCTACCAAGGTTCCTCTCATAGGCTGCCTTGGTATCAACAAGTGAGCTGTCGCCTTGTAGAAATGGCTGGAAGCTAGGATGCACTTGTACTGAGCGGGGAAAACTCCAAAAGTTTTCCCAACATCTCTGAATATGTCCCTCATAATCAATGGCATGCATCTTTGCTTCCCTTAACGACTTAGGATTCTGCAGTCCCACTTGGATTTGCCTGTTAATCTCTAAGCCACTCAAAAAGAGCTCACATAGCACATCACCTGGCAATGCAGTAGCTCTTCTTGGCCAAAGCCTCATAATATCATCAAAGGCTCTAACGTATTTTTTAACAGAAGGATAGGACTCTTGCCTAATCTGCATCAGCTGCCCTAAAACTTGGGTCATAGGCACCTTCTTCTCATATTCATCTAAAAATCCATCACTCAACTCCTCAAATGATTTAATAGACCCCCTTGGGAGGCTTTAGTACCATTTTCTAGCCTCTCCCTTTAGGGTACTTGAGAATACGAGCATCGGATGAATATCATTGAACTTACTTGCAAGGAAAGTTAGGCCGTATTCTCGTAAATGCACCATTGGATCCTCATTAACCAACCCATGAAACACTGGGAGATCCCTATAAGGAGGAGGGCATTTAGTCCTTTCCTTCGGGATCAGCACTGGGCCATTAAAATCCTCATATTCATGACCTAACTCTAGTGTCTTGGGGTCTCCAACCTCTTCCATTTCCACTTTTGCTGGTGTAGGAAGGTTAATATCATCCTTGCTATCCCTTTCTGCCAACTCACAAAGTGGTCTAGGGAGCCCTATGCTACACACTAAGGAGTCTACTCCATCGCTTGATGTTGGTGTTTTAGTGATTCTATCCTCATTTGCTATTATTTCCCTAGAATCGAAGGTAGGTCCTAATAGAACCTTCCTTTCTGATAAGGATTTTCCACATATGTAGATATCGTCCGATGCTTTATGGATTTGCAAAATTGCACTTTGGAACCCAATTGCATCAGGCCCTAGCATCGGAGGTATCACCTACTCATAGGCATATATTACTTTGACTAATGGCATCATAGTCTTTTCCTTCAAAAACTTGTCGCTTTTGAGCATCACAAATGACTGTGCCATCCTAACATCACTTTTGCTCCCTAATCTTTCCTCTAGCTCCCATGGACTATCTCTCATGATTACTCCATGAGTATTTCCCCATAGTGACCCAAACTCCAGCATGGTGTCAATTTCAGGGCAAAGGGTAAAGTAATCGGCCACATTTCTAGCCAAAGATTCCACTAAACCTGATGCCAGGAGGCATATTACACGGTGGATTCCGTGCCACGGTGGATTCCGTGAGGTTTTATGGTGGATTTCGTAAACTTTTATTACCGGGGCTCATACAAAAAGTGGATTCTTTGTGCGAGAAGTTGATGGGGACGCCTATCCTTTTCGGGCATTTTGTTAATTTTATGTGTACATGGGTGATTCCATAGCGGGTGATTCCACAAAATACATATTTACTTAATAAACGTTTATGAGTTTAGAGTGCACACTCGTGATAAATTAAGGTTAGGATTGATTTCTAAACAATTCATTTTATTTATGTAGCTGAAGACTGCTAGGTATTCACTTTTGTCGGTTTAATTGTATTATTTTACTAACGATTGTGAATGCTTCAGTTGATGTGTAGAGATAGCATCAGTGGCGGTGGAAAGCATTGGAGGATAGTGTGTATTCAAAGTTATCGTCAATATTTTGATGGGCGCATACCTTAGGCATGGTGCCTATATTTTATCGCGCCTATTTATCAAGGCGTTTGATATTTATTTATTATTTTTTTATGCGCATGGGCGCATGATTTAGATATTTGTATTTGGGCACACCTGACTTCTAGCTTTATTTCTATTTGGCACAAAAGCAAACTCAAAAGCCAAAAGTGCCGTGCTATTTTGTAATTTGGGCTATTATTTGAGCTTGAAGATGATTAATACATAAAATACATGCTTTGTGGAGCGCTCACACAAGGCATGGGGGGAGATTGCACCCAATTGGTCTCTTGTTCATGTCGTGCAAGCTTTCTACATTGATTTGTGTGCAAAAAGTAGAGTTCTTTTGTTTTTGGGGACCTTCTGATGCTCACTACGCGCGCTTACGGCATCCGATCTGTGCACCAAAACCACTTAGAATGGGCAATGTATCTTTAGGGTTATGGGGATTCCTTGGTTTCATCATTATGCTCATGGCTGAAACTTTAATCCGCTTATTTTAGCATCCACCGCTTCAAGGTGGCTATCAACTATATAATAAAGCTAATAGGTCCCTTATAAGACCAAGATTCGAAAACCACCACTTATAGGCAACTCCCAATAGACACACCACTGATGGCACTAGTCAGGGCTATTCGACCATACTAGAGATTAGGGCCGACCCCATATGTGAGAGGTCTCTCTATAGGGAGCCCTTAGGTAAGAGAAGGTGAGGATGTTTGGCCACTAAACACTAGTTTCTTCACATAAATTATAGTCAGCATACATAAAGAAAATGTCAAAGCAACCTTTTAAAAGCAGTTATAAAATAATGTACTTGTCTTGCACATTCTCTAAACTACAATGCCAACTCACCCAAATTCTTTATCTCAAACTTCTTCTTCAAAAAGTCCTTAAATTCGACAATCCCACTATCATTGTTACTTGTAATAGTAAAGTCATCCACATAGATGACTCTGATGACAAAGCCAATATTCTACTCTAAAGGGTATCCAATAAAAATATATTTTTCAACCTTTAGATTGATCTTCTTTTATAGTTCATCTGGCACCATGAACATATGCAATACAACCAAACATTTTCAAACATCGGGCTTCTTGTGTATAAAGCATCCTTCAGGGATCACCCCCGCATGAACCACAGCCATGGGAGTTCTGTTTATAATATAGACAGTAGTATGAATAGCTTCAGACCAAAAATATTTTGGCATATTATTTTGTTGAAGATAAAACCGTGGGAGATTATTTCTATGATGCTGCGTAGAGATTTCTTGCTAGTCGTGTTCTTTTCCTGGTTGTGGTTCTCTAAAGAATGAAACAAAAGCTTTTTGATGTTACAATATAGATTTTCTTACAGTAGAAACCCCTTTTCCTTGGTGTCTCTCTTGGGGATCCATGTTTTTTTGGTGCGCAGCTGGGGAAACTTGCCATCAACAAGCATTAGAAGAGGCTGAAAATGAAGGAAAGAGCATTGCCAAGAATAGAAGAATTCAATGGATGTTTGCAAAGTTCCTTCTTCCATTGAAGAATTGGAGATTCTTATTACCAATGCCACTTTCCACAAGAAGTTCACCCCACAATGGTGAAAACATATTACCATCATGATGCAGGCTCTCTGTGGCAGACTATTTTCTCTTTCAGTTGAAGCAATAGAGACGTGCATCTTAGTGGAAAATTGTTTGGGAACAAATTGAATTGCAGAAACAAAAAGAATGACCATCCATGGAAGATTTGGCATTCATTGAGAAGTTTCTAGACATCATCAAGTGGGAGATCATGAAGAAGCTTCAGGAGTCGTGATCAGTGGAGGTTCACAAAAACAAGAAAGAAAAGACTTGGAATTTGTTCATAGATACTCAACAGTAGGACATGTGGGATGCATGGTGTACTGAAAATCTCATGTTTTTCCAATTAGCAACCCATTAGAAGTTGGTGGATCGAGTATTCTTCACAACATACACTATTGAAACTGTCAGAAGCTGGTATTATTATGATGATGGCACAACAACGATCCTCAAAAGAATGAGTTTTGACACCTTCAGAATGGAATATCTCCCTCTCTGT
Source organism: Lygodium microphyllum (assembly GCF_053477565.2). Taxonomy (NCBI): domain Eukaryota; kingdom Viridiplantae; phylum Streptophyta; class Polypodiopsida; order Schizaeales; family Lygodiaceae; genus Lygodium; species Lygodium microphyllum. The sequence goes on along the minus strand of NC_141148.1, from coordinate 90,768,835 downwards.
AGTGGTACGAAAGCTGAATTCAGAGACGTAGAAAAGCAAGAAGTAGAAGAGATGTTGGTCAGAGAGTCCTCTAGAGACTAAAGCCCCGTTTGATTCTATTATGTTGAGTACAAACCAACTGGTTGGAGCCAACCCCCTAATGAATGATGCAATCAAGAGGTAAGCACTAGAACGAGTCCAAAGGTATGTGAAAAGCAAGAATGCAAGAATCAAGGACGATAACAAGCTTGCAGCAGAAGCCTCCTTTGATGCTCTAAAATCACTCTTTATAGAAGTCCCCATAGCGACTCAAGGTCCCCTTCCTAGTCAGATTCGTCTTGGAAATATTGATGTAGGCCAGCAAATGTAGTCCCATTGCCCATTTTTAAGGGAGAGTACAATGAAAACCTTGATTTCACGTAGCAGAGTTTATGGTATCATGTGTGGCTAATAATGCTAGAACCCCCAAGCATTGATTACCAATATTTCTCACCACTTTCAAGGGCACGGTGTTTTAGTGGTATGAGAGACAAGCAACAGGAACTTTCGGCATATGGGACGAACTTGAAGTTGGCCTTCCTCACTAAATTCAAGTGTGAAGGTTTTGAAGAGCGGATGCGAGAGGAGTTCATGAACCTAAGTCAGTCCTCTGGAGAAAGAGTAGAAGCTTATGTCTCGCGAATGGAATCCATCCTGAAGAGATGGACCAATCATTATTTGGATGAAGGAATCTAGAAAAGATTATTCCTCAGAGGCCTACAACTAGAAGTTTGCAAGTTCATGGAATTGAGAAGACCAGTCAATCTGCAAGTTTCAGTGAAAGGTGCAAGACTGTATAACAAAGTTGAAGCAATGTTGTCAATGACCTCAGGAAGAGGAGTCTTACCTCCTCCCATGCCAAGTATGGTATATCCACCAAATGTAGTTGTAGTGATAGTTCCCTATCCTTGCCCCAGATGCAAACAATGCCATAGTACAATGCACCTAATCCATACTGGCTGCAGATGAAAATGCCTCAAATGATGGTTCAACCACAACAGCAATGGTCTCAAATAGTTCCTCTAATGGCGGCTCATCAATAGTGGAATCCTACCCACTGAAATCAACAACCCCAAGTCTCAACAAGAGCTCTAAATCAAAACCAGAATAGAGGACCCTCTAGGTCAACCCAACCAGTGTATGAAGTAATCACAGAAGCTTCCCAAAACCCTACTACAAGTACTCCAGAAGGTGAAAATCTAAAGGACTACTTGTTCAATTTAGTGGCAAGTATCAAGAAAGAGCTTATGGATGTGATTATAGAACAGCTACATATGCTGAAGGTGAATACCGCCAATATATCCACTCCTGCGAGACGTGGGAGAGATGTGATGCATTCTAATACATGGTGCGGGAAGTGCCATCCAGCGAGACATTTAGCCATTGAATGTACCAAAAAACCAACCATTCCTAGAGCCTTTTGTTCATACTATTTGAGGAAGAACCATACAAAGGATATCTGCTCTCTGAAAGAGATGCACGAACAAAGAAAGAAAGATGAAGACACAAGATTCAACTTGTTAGTATCCAAATTGACAATGCAAGACATTGGACCAAAGCCTAGGGAGTTTGGTCCTAATTTTAGTCCAAGGAGATTTCCTTCTCAAAGTTACAGAGGATGATAGTCTGGCGCTAGGTGGCCAGATATCAAAAGTGGAGTGTTATAGATCCGAGAAAAAGGGTCATATCTCACCAAATTGTCCAAACCCTAGAAGGTTTGTGGATTACAAGCCCTTATGCAATCGATGCAAAGGAGAAGGCCACACTACAAAAGATTGTCCAAGTCCAGCCCCAATGAAATCTACTTCTGATACCCAACATAAGACCCAAGGACCTGCTTCCAATTTGGTGGAATTGGAATTGGCCGCAATAATGCGGGAAAAGAAAGGAGAATCCGTAGTTCCAAAAGAGAATGTTCCTTCTGCCAAGACTATGAAGTTCAATCTTCCTCAGGAAAAGCAAAATAATGCAGTCCAAAACAATGACACATAGAGCATTAGAGAGCCACAGAGAGCTATAGAGACATTTGCAGAGACAAGACCAGAGGTCCAGGAAATGGAGGATGTGGAAGGACCTCCTCATGAAGAAGAAGTGCAAATGTTGCCGCTCCTAGAAGAAAAAGGAAAGATAAAAGTAGACGTGGCCCCATTTCCCAGCTGATTAGAAAAGCTAGTGGATCCTATCAAAGAGTATAATTTGGTTAAAGACCTAGACACCTTTAAACCAAACCTAACATTTCGATAGTTGCTGATGCTATCTCCTAGTTGTTGAAAGAAATTCTAAAGCATATTGACTAGAAGAAGAGGCTTAAGAATTGTTCCCTCCATGGCAACCAAGTCCAATAGAGCCTCAGAACCCATAAAGGAAGTTGATGTGGATAATGCCTTCCTAGATCCTGGAACCCCAGAGATTGGCGTATGGATTGAAGGGTGCTTTATTGCAGATGCATTGATTGATGGAGGCTCATTAGTAAACATAATGATGGATGTGACAATGAAGGATCTAGGATTGCAAGGAATGCAACCTACATAGTGGCTTATTAGATTGACAAACCAGAGCAAAATCAAACCGTTGGGCATTCTCCCAATGGGCATTCTCCCATACGTAAAGACAACCCTCATAGGAATAGACTATTGGCCGACATATCTAGTGGTCAAACCGAAATCCTACAAGACCTCATACCCTCTACTGTTGGGAAGACCTTGGCTTTTTGAAGCAAGAGCAAGGACGGACTGGTTCAAAGGGACCCTAACCCTAGGCAAAGGACCTAATAAAGTAGTATTGAAGTTGTATGGATCGAAAAAAGGCAATGGGTCCACATCCATCGAAGTAGTAACCGACTCCTCTAATGACGTAACAGATGGTACGTTGGGAGACGAAGAGGCTCTTAAACAGATCTTTCCCAAGAAAGCAGAGGCACAGTCCCTAATAGTGAGCACTGTAAGCCAATTACCAAAGGAAGTAAAGTCCTTGTTTATGGGTGAATACCTCTTGCGCCTGAACCCGAATTGACTTCTGAAATCACCTCTGATAGTGAGATAGAAGCATGTATGTGTTGTTCTCCATGTTACATGTCCTTAGTAGAGTAGAGACAACGCGAGAGACAGAGACAGACACAAAGGACATAACAGAGAGCTTGTTCTTCTCTTATAGAACCCCCACAGAGATAGAAATAGAATTTGAAGAGGACAAATGTGATAATGCAAAAGAAGATTATGAAAGTGAGCTAGAAGGATCTATCATACCCGCGGAAGACAGAGACCAGGAAGAAGTTCCTAAAGTTCCTGAAGCCTTAGAAGTATAAGATCCCTCTGTGATCGACAAAATGATTATGGTACCTTTTGAAGTGATTAATGAGTCATGTCATGAGCAAAGCCTTTCTAAGAAATGGATTAAGAAGAATAGGCCTTCTTTTAGCAGTGGCTCTTTTCATCCACAGTTACCCTTCCTTAAAGAAGATGATGATGATGCACCTTGCCAACAACCCCCAGCCTTGTAGCTCAAATAGAACGTAGAAAGTTCCTGTTTATGTGATGTTCTTGGATGCATCTTTAGAAGATGAATCCTCGAGCCAAGAAATAATTCATCCCCAACCCAAACCCGAAACCTCAATGATACCCTTTTAGCCTCCCAAAGAGTGAGCTAGGCCTCCATTAAAAGAGAACATCGATTCCAATGTATCATCAGAAGATGAGACCACTCCCTTGAAGGAGTCGGATCTTTACCCGAAAGCAGTCCGCGGGACATTTATCCGTGAAGTGGAAGGTAAAAGACAATTGACGTTTGTGGATGCTGACAGTACTGAACATCACCTAAAAGTGGGTCTAAATCTTCCAGAAGAGGAACTATTGGTCCTATGAGACCTATTCAAGGACAACTTAGATGTGCTTGCATGGTCTTACAAAGATTTAAAGGGGACTCATCCCACAGTATACCAACACCACATTGATCTAGAGTCTAATGCCAAACTTGCGAGGCAAAGACAAAGACATATGAATCCTAATTATTCTGCTCTAGTGAAGGCCGAATTATTGAAGCTCCTTGAAGCTGAGTTCATTTATCCAGTGGCTAACGATGAATGGGTTTCGCTCATTGTGGTAGTACCCAAGAAGAATGGGAAACTTTGAATATGTGTGGATTTTTGAAAGCCGAACTCCAAGAGGAAGAAGGATCGTTTCCCTATCCCATTCACAACCAACTCTTGGAGACAGTGGCAGGCCATGAGCTTTATTTCCTCTTGGATGAATTCAACGGATATAACCAAGTCCAAATTGCAGAAGAAGACCAATCTAAAACAACCTTCATAATCGAATGGGGAACCTATGCTTACAGAGTGATGCCATTTGGGCTCTGCAATGCTCCTACTACCTTCCAATGAGTGATGTTGGCTACCTTCTAGAACCATCTACATGATTTCATTGAGGTGCATCTTGATGACTTCTGTGTCTATAGCCTAATTCGTGAGCATTGGGGACACCTCAACTAGTGTTTTCGGGAGTATGGGATCTCCTTGAACCCCAAAAAATGTGTATTTGGAGTCTCTTTTGGAGTTCTATTGGGCCACATTGTCTCTGCACAAGGGATATCAACAAACACTGCAAAGATTGAGAAGATTGCTGCCTTGACAGCCCCAACTAACCTTAAGAAATTGAGGGAATTCAATTTCCATGTGGACTATTATAGACGGTTCATTGCACACTTTGCAACAAAGGCGGCCCCTTTGCATAAACTCTCGAGAAAAGATGCCGAGTTTACATGGACCACTGATTGTGATGAAGCGTTGAAACACTCTAAAGCAGTGTTTGATTGAAGCACCCATCTTGCAGCCTCCTGATTGGACGAAGGAGTTCCATGTACACATTGATGCATCAATTGAAGGCCTAGGTGCAGTTTTATGCCAAAAGGGCCCCTCTAAGTTAGATCAACCAATCTATTATGAAAGTCATAAAGTAACTGATAGAGAGCAAAATTACACAGTGATGGAGCTTGAATGTCTAGCGATGGTGTTTGCTTTGGAGAAGTTCCAACATTATCTGCTGTCAACTCATTTTAAATTCTACGTGGACCATGAAGCCATGTCCTTCCTGATGAACAAGGCCGATGTGAAGGGATGAATGATGAGATGGCTCCTTCTATTCCAGGAGTTTGACTTTGAGGTAATCACCAAACCTAGTCACTCCCATGTTCTGATTGATCATCTATCATGTATCCCGTAGAATTTGGACAAGGGGCAAGATGATCCAGACCTCCCTGATGCTTTCTTGTTTCTAGTCGAAACTGTTACCCCATGGTATGTAGATATTGCCAACCTACTAGCAACCCAATAGTATCCTCTTGGCATCTCTAGTCGGGAAAGGAAGAGTCTTCTGTTATAATCAGCCCCCTATACCCTATTAGGAAGTGCAGTATACAAGAAAGGTAAAGATGAAGTGGCCAAAAGATGTGTTGTAGGAGAAGAAATCGGCATAGTATTGAAAGCATGCCATGACGAGCCATGTGGAGGCCACTTTGTAGGAGAAGCAATAGCCAGAAAGGCTCTATTAACAGGATACTGTTGGCTAGACCCTCCATAAGGATGCCTATGACTACTGTAAGAGATGTGACGCCTATCAATGGATGGGAAAACCCATCAAGACCAGTGCCATGCCACTGCAACCTATCCTTCCCTTGAAGCCATTCGAGAAGTGGGGCATCAACTTCGTAGGTCCAATCAATCCCCTCACTAGACAAAAGCAGAACATATACATCCTGGTATGTACGGATTATGTCACCAAGTGGTGTGAAGGTAAAGCTCCGAAGCGAGATGATGGAAATAGCATGGCCTTGTTCCTATAAGAGAATATCATCACTCATTTTGGCAGTTCCCTAGAGCTAGTAAGTGACAAAGGCACTCATTTCCTTAATAAGGTCATGGAAGAACTCATAGATCTATATAAGATTCACCATCGCAAGTCCACCCCCTATTACCCCAAAGCCAACGGCCAAGTTGAAGTCACTAATCGCATCCTCTGCTTGATCCTAACAAGGACGATTTCCGCACATCAATGTGATTGGGATAATTGACTTATAGAGGCCCTTTGGGTGTACAAAACCTCCCATAAGGCAGCTACACGACAGACCCCCTTCCAATTGGTGTATGGTACAGAAGCCGTTTTTCCTGTTGAATTAGAGTTGCCCTCCCTATGAGTGCTATCAAGGAGTGCTTGAGAGATGACAAGTCCCTACAATGCCATCTCTTGCACTTGGAATGTCTAGACGAGATTCACACAGTGGCTCTACAGTGCATCGAAGCCACGAAAGCCCAGCGAAAGGCCTATCATGATAGCTTCATCAAGTAGAAGGAGTTCAAGGAGGGTGACTTAGTCCTCGCTTATGATTCTCGATTTGGCAAGTTTCCTGGAAAGCTTCAACAATGATGGATGGGCCCTTATAAGGTACTCCATCAATCCGAATGGCTCAGTCCAAGTCTAGACAATCGATGCTTCAAATGATCCCTTCCTTATTAATGGCTATCGCCTCAAGAAGTATTACCCTCCTTGGGGATCCCGACAATCTCCAGCCATCAATAGCTTCATTATTCTTTGCACAATGGTCAAGATTCCTTTACCTAATGCTCTTGATAACCATCTTGTTGATCCTGATGATGTGGTTCCATTCTGATAGCCCCTCACAACCACATTCCCCCTCCCTTTGGCTTCCTTTCCATCTGATACAAAAGAGGTGGCAAGATACATGGTGTCCCTACCATTTTCGCTTCAAAGACAATGAGAAAATAATAATAAAATAAAATGAAAATATAATGGTCATGGGAGAAAAGGACTTGGGTCCCTGTCATGCCAACTTATTCTTCAAGAAAAGGTGGAAACACCCTTGGGAATAGGGTGAAAGAAAAAAATAATAAAAGAAAAAAAACATTTAAAAAATGTTATGGGAGAAAAGGAAGCAATTCCCTGTCATAGTAGCCCTCATTCCAAGAAAAGGTGGAAACACTCTTGGATGGAAAGCTGACTGTGGAAAAGGTGGTTAGCATCCCATAGTCTAAGATAGCTGACTCATCAGCAGACACTTTTCTCGAAGAAATTTGAAAGCTACCTCCCTTGGTGTGTTGTCTTTGTACTCCCCACAAAACATGTGATTCACTAACATAGATGACATGATCTCCGAAAAATCTATAGTACCAGATATATGGGCTACCTCCCAGGGTGCGCCTCGTCATCAACTCCTTGATGCTAGCAATAGACAAAGAGTTCTTCATCGACAAACAATTGAGTGATGTGAGCTTTCATCCTAACAGGATGGGCTATGAGTATGGGTTGCCCTCTGTATTTATCAACAGAGCGTGAGACAGAGGGTGGGTTGAGTGACCAATCCTTTCCCTTCAATCCAAATGAGAGGTGAGCTATGTGGAATGGAGGGTTGCACACACAAGCTGGGCCTCTCAATGCACAATGCACGATCTGTTCTTGTGCACTGCACTATAAGGCTCCCTAGCCTTCCTTCTCGCACTGTATGCTAGCATAGGGCAGGATACATTATTGTACCATCAAATGCACACAAGGCATACAACCTTTGCACAAGAGATTGTGAGGATAACAATAATGGGTGTAAGGATCGGATTGCCCTCTTGTATTCTCAAACAGAGTGTCAGTGAGAGGGGGATCGAGTGTGATTGGTGTGTCCTCAAAACAATCATCAAGAGGTGAGATTGAGGGACATTACGACAGTTAGTGCAAGGTATGTTTTCCTTTCCCTATGCACCCATGGGATGGGTCTTTGCCATCATCACAGGATATGTCACCCTGCTCTATACACTGCACCATAAGGCTCCCTAGCCTTCCTGCTTGCACCTATGCCAGATGGGGTTGGACACATTGCTGCACCATCAACTATGCACCTTGGCATAATCCTTCTATCCCATTTCCCTTGTCGATTTCTAAACCATGTGTACGTTATGGGGTTCTCTGCAAGATTCATCGAGTGATGTACGTTATGGGGCGAGTGACTATTCTTTCCTCCCCATTTAAGTGATTGTGCGCTAAGTGCAATATCCTTTGTCATCAGCAAAGTTGCCTCCCTGGGTGTTGCTGCGTGGTCCCTACCATGCTAGATGTATAGTATGAAGACATCTTGGTACCTCCTGCAGCAGCAGCAGCCAACTACGACACAGGACGCGTTGTCAACAGTCAACTGCAATGCTCGACAAACTGGGCCAAGTTTTTCTAACTCTTCACCTTCTATTTGTAAGTGACAGTCATGTTTTAAGTGTGGGGATGTTAACGTACCATCCGATGACAAGTCTTATGTTTATGCCGAGTCATTTCACCCTAACCAGTAAGGTTTTAAGTGTGGGGACGCATCTGCCGAGCATGCATCTTGCAAATGTCATTTACGAAATCCGCATATATCCCATGTCTTCACTTTATCTTAATGGGTCCCTTGCCCACCCACCAGCCCTTGTCTCCCCTACCTACAAGGTCGTTCCTATTATTATTTTTCTTTATACGGTGTTTTGATCGTTTTCCATGTAAACACACCCTTACCTTTAAAAAACCCACATCCAACCTTACAACCATGTGTATCCCTTTCAAATGTATATTTCTCCTTTTTACTGCCCCCTATTGTGAGCAATGATTTGACAGTTATTACTTTTTGAAGCACTTCTTGCACATTGGATGATTTTCCATGTGGACGCTCCCTCATTGTTTCAGCACACTGATGTGATGTGACAGCCTTGTCCTCCACCTTCCAGTTGACATTTTTCCTTTTTACACCATATGCTTCCAATGTATGGTTTGTCCGTTATTAAATTTTGTGGGTTTTCATGTCTTTTTCATACGTATTTTTGTCATTTTTTCATGTGAACCTACCCAATGCTCCTCGGAATTCAATTCTGACTGGATAGCCTTGCCCAGACCCCCTTCTTGCCCATTTCTCCTTTTACCACTGCCCTATTTCAACCTATATATTTTTCATTATTAAATTTTATTAAGTGTTTTCGAGCTTTGTTTTATTGTTTTTCCCATGTGAACGCCTCCTAACCCCCTCGGAACTGAGTTCTAATGTGCCAACTTGAAGATCATTTGTGTCCTAAAATTTCTCCTTTTGACTGTCTTCTATTTCAACGGCCGGATCATTAATTAATAATTTCTAAACCCCTTTTTGGGTATGATTTTTGGGTTTTTCCCATGTGAATGCCTCTTATCTTGATCGAAATTGTGTTCTGAAATGATAGGATTGTTAGGAACCTTCTTTGACACAATTCTCCTTCATCTTGTTTTGTGTTCCAACGAACGGATTCTCCGATATTAATTCCGGTATGCAGTTTCGAGCTCCATTTCCGCCTTTTTCCCATGTGAATGCCCTGCCTTCTCCCCGGACCCCCTGTTACAATTTTCCACTGTCTTCCCCTTGCCTTTTGAAACATTTTCCATTTTTACAGCATTTCATTCCGATGTACGGTTTGGGTTTTCTTAGTTCTCCCGCATCACGTGTGAATATCCATGCTTTTTTTAAATTTACATGTCCTATGATGCATCTGACGCACTATTTGCCCCCATCATTGTGCCATTACATAGAGACGGTGTGAAAAACTTTGGAGTGCATCATCATCCGACTTTCTTATTGATCAAGAGAGTCAATGTGATCTAAGTCATTAGTACTAGTGTGAGTGGCATGAATGGTCCAAAAATACTAGATTTTTGGACAGTTTTAGCCTATTTTTAATATTATTTATTGTACAAATCTGAAAAAGTTAGAAAAGCTTCTAGATTAGGATGGCATGCAAAAAGCAAGTTGTTTTTTCAGCCAGTTATTGGAGTTTTCATAAAAAAGTCAGATGGGTGAAATCGTGCGCGTTGTGATTGTAGTTAACAAGGTGAAAACTGCACTTTGAATTGGAAGAGGAAAAAGGAGTGAACTAGGAGATCCTTGATCAAGTGTCCGTCGGTTTTACCCCCCTTTCAAAGCAAACGGAGCCATCAGATTTGGGTTTCGAGCAGCAGAGAGGAAGCTCTTGTATTGATGCATGTTTTTTGTCTACGAAGGAGCTCCAGGAGATCTAATACTTGGAGAGTGCTTCTGAGTAGTGCCAGACAAGGGATTCCAAGTCCTATCAATACATATTGATTCGATTCATTGTGCTTTGTCTTTATCGTGTTTACCTCTTGTCTATTATTTTTCTTCTCTTCCATCTCCTAACTCTACTTCCTTCTATCTCTAATCCCCGGTGGATACGACCTTTCGACAAAAAATCCTCCGACACCATGACGATGTCCCAGCCGTCTATGGGTCTCGCCACTGCAAATTTTTTTACCTTGCCCTGCACCTGTGTGTAGGATGGGGGGGGCTACTTTGTTTGTTTGTTTTTTTTATAAATATTTTTTAATTTTTAAATTAAAAAATTAAATCCCTCCCCCCTTCTCAACGGCTTCCTCCTCTCTCTACTTCCTCTTCTTCTTTATTCTCTCTCTCTTCTTCTTCTTTTGTTTCTTTCTCTCTCTCTCTCTCTCTCTTGCATCCCGCCGCCTCTCGCTCCCTTCCTTTTCCCTCCTCCCTCCTCCCTCCATCTCCTCCCCTCCTCTTCTTCTCTCCCCTCCTCCTCCTCCTCCTCCTCCTCCTCCTCCTTCTTCTTCTTCTCCTTCTTCGTCATCTTCTTCTTCTCCACTCCTCCTCCCCTCTGCCCTTGCACCTATGCCCCACCGCCAGGACCCCGTCTTCGCCATTGCCTCTCCTTCGTCTCCGCCAAGACACCCGGCCGCCACCTAGCCACCCGCTCGTTGCCATGCCACCTGCAAACCCCCCTCTCCCTCCCTTCCCTACCCCCCCCCCCCCCCCTGTCCCGCATGCCACCCATAACCCCACCACCCCCCTTTCCTAATTCCCCCCTCCCGTCCCACCTGCCCATTACCCCGCCACCCCCCCTTTCCCGCCCATTACCCACCCACCCCCCCTTTCCTACCCCACTTCCACCTCGCTTTTTCCCCCCTGCACTACGAGCCCACCCTACCCCCCTACTAGCCCCCCTTCCCACCCTACAACCTTCCCCCACTACACTCCCCTTTCTTCCCCTTTTACGTCCTCCCTTTCCTTTTTTATCCCCACCTCTCCCTTAGCCCCCTTTCCCCCTTTTCCCTTCCCCCCAGCACTTCCATCCCCAGCCCCTATTCCCCCATCGTCTTTGTGTCTTAATGCAGATGTTCGTGTGGTCGTGCACGTTTGTGGGTGCTTTCGAGTCGCATTCGAGGGTTGTTTCGCAAGTGTTCACGCGCAAGGACACGTGTCCGGTCTTGTTGGTGCGATGTGTGGATGCTAGTAGCCGTTCACGCGCCATAGCCATTCCTACGTAGTTCATATGTGCTAGTAGCTATTCCCATGTACTTTTAAAACCCGAACCCATTAAAATATCCATTAAAAAGCACCAAAAACCATAAAACAATAACAAAAACGGAAAAAACATAAAAATCCCAAAAAAAACACTAGAAAAATAGCTAAATTTTTTCTTAATCAATTGCTGATTTTTGGAATCATTTTTCTTTGCTGAACCCACATGAATAAATGACTGAAAATATTATTAAAATTCAAAATCCTTTCTCAATTCATCAAAATTCTAAAAAAGTTATTTTAAAATCCATAAAAATCTGAAAAAAATTCAAAAAAATCCCAAAGAAATTTCCATACCCTCTTTAACATGTTTTTCAATATTTCATGAGCTTACATTGCAAGTGTAAATGTTGAACTCATTTAAATTAAAAAAACACAAATCAATAAAACACCACACAAACAAATAAACAAAAACCAAAACTCAAATCCAATAATTAATTCATTTACACTCATTTTAAAATTTCACACATCACTTGAAAAAAAAAATCCAAACACAAACCCTTTTAATGCCTCCACACATAAATTTAATTTAAAAAAAAAACAACAACCATAAACACACAACCTTAAAACCAATTTGGTCTACTTTTTTACCCTTCCACCATCCATCTCCACAATTTAAGAAAAAAACAAAATATAAAACACCAAATTAAAATACACTCAAGTCAACCCCACACCGCCTTGCGGCTAGGAGCATCCAAGGGACACACTGTCCTAATTGCTAATGTAGATATTGTGTTTGTAGTGGAACGTAGTCCAATGATTGCCTCTCCTTACTCCTCAGAGGAAGATTCCACATATGTTGGTGTAGTATACCGACGTGATACAAACATAAAGGAGGCACCCCTGCGGCTGAATGTCGCGGCCCCACTACAACTCTCCTACACCTCAAGGATTTGCCCCAAGAAGCACTGCTCTAACATAAATCACATATGAACACACTCTGCTCTTATTTCCTTCAAATGTTCCAAGATATAAATGTCCTCACTTGACAATTTCCCAAAGATTTGAGCGTCTAGCCTATAGCTTGGATTTCCTCACAATTTAGCATAGGTCATGTAATCGGAAATCAATTGCTATGCATGTAGGAGTTACCATGTGACATGCATAATGCAATTGTGGATGACACACCTTGTGCTCAAGCATTTTATGATTAAAAAAACCAACAACATGAGGCGCAAAACCAATCCTTTAATGATTTCCCAACTGCTCATAATTGTGGCGCTGTTAGAGACTAGCATCGAGTTTTCTCGTGCTACTAGTCTCTCTTAAATTTAAACGGTGATCGGCCTGTATGCTATGCATAATCAAATAAATCAGAATTTAAAACATTTTCAGTGAGTGACCACTCACTTTCACAATCTCTCTTCCCTCCTACCATTTAGGTTTTACATTCGTTGGGTAAGTATAACATTCATTTTTATGTAGTTTTTCATGTAAAAATAGCTAAAAACATACTTAAGGCTTGACTGAGGCTTAACCCTCATGCTTTAGCCTTGTTATATGTTCATAGACATAAAATATATATTTTTCTAATTTTTTAGGCGTGAAAACTATTTTTTCTTGTATTTTCTCTATTTTTTCTCATTTTTTGTTCATAAAAATGTGGTATTTTTTGTTTAGTGTCTTGACTGATCATATTGAGTGAACATTGGTTTTTATTAGTTTTCTATCCCATATGAACTTCATTCCCCAATGCAAAACGGAAGAAACTCCCATTTTCCATTTTAAAAGATGCATTTCAGGTTTTAAATTATTAATTACGACTATGTATGACTACGGGTTCTAGATTTTATCATGTAAAACCCTTAAACATATTTCAAACATGATTCATACAAATTTTCTTTCCATGTGCACATCATTAAATCCATCAAACATAAAAACAATGATATTTTCTTTGTAAAAATTGAGCATACCACTTATTTGCATGTTGCGTGTTTTTTTGAAATGGTTTCGAGTAGCCAACGGACCCATCATCAGTTCCCCGACAATGCTAGACATTGCCTCTCATCCTCCTTTTGATCTTGGAGCAATCTGGTTCACATGGGACAAGCATCCTTCATCTCCCTTCCTTCTTGATTTTCTGCGTATGATCAACCCCTTAGAGGAGAGAGGTTCCAAATCTGCAGCTTGTAAAAATTGCCAAATTCTCTCTGCTACTTCCAAAAAGAGGTTCAATTCCCACCTTGAATTTTCCCTTCTTGGCTTCTTTTCTGCACTTTCACGGGCTTTAAAATCCGCTCTCAAATGGGAATATAAAATAGATCAATCCTAGTTATGGTTCTAGCCTCTAGGTTGTGATACCATACTGCAGCTCATCCTTACAGAGTCATATTAAAAAACATCATCAAATGTCCTTCATCTTGGATTCGATAGTTAAACATTAACTTTTGGAATTCATTAATATGAAGTTTTCACATCTTCCTCTGGTAACCCATTAAAAATGGGTAGAGAAAATCCCAAGGTTGGCAAGTTCAACGTTCCTACTAGAATTGCAATGGGTTGCGCCATGACGACTAGATTCATTAAGATTCCTTGAACTATGGGAACTATAACCCCACTCAAAGTGGGGTGACCAACTAGGAGAGGGCAAGTACTAGAACTTCCTCCTCTTCTTAACGGACTATGCATGGAGCTAGGGTTACTAGGACCCCTCCCTTGTAGGGATATTGAACCACTCCTTTGCGAAGAATATCTCCCAATAATTTTAGCCCATCGTCTAGCCCATTCAGCTCTTTCTTGCTACTAAAGCTCAGCTTGATGGTCTTTTAGATCTATTTCACTGCCGTTTGTCATACACTAATAAACTGGTCCCTATCGATTGAGATTCGGAGACCGCCACCTATTAGTGGCTCATGATAAATGCACCACCTATTGAGACCTAAAATGGCCCGACACTAGCTCTATGGCACTAGCCAGGCCTTTGCTATGCACCCAAACTACCCCATGGCTTCACAGCCAGGAGCATCTAAGGGGTATACTACCCTAATCCCTAATGTAGAGCTTTGTGTTTGTATGGATTGTAATCCAATGGAACCCTTTCCACACTCCTCAGAGGGAGTCCTTGCACATATCAGTGTAGTATACCACATACACATAAACAAAGGGAGTGCCTCTCAGTTGATTGCCATAGCCCCATTGTGGCTCTCCTACGCCTTGGGGATTGGCCCCAAGATGCGCCGCCCATACACATAACACATACGATACATGCTCCGATCTAAACAATCATTCTAGGAGATGTAATATATTCCTCACTACACACTCCCCAAGGAGATCGATCACACTAGCCCTATAGCTTAGGGTATCTCACCCCCTCAACATGGATCATTGTTCACGAAGGCAATTGTTGTGCATACACGATGATACTATGTGTTGCATGCAATGCAATTATGTATGATTCATAGTGCTCAAACATTTTTTTCATCAACAACCAACATTGTGAAGGTGTAAAAACCATTTCTTTTCATGGTTTCACTCTAAACATAATCGTTGTGTTGCATAGGGCTAGCAAGTAGCATTGAGGATGCTTGTGTGCTATTGGACCCTCTTAATTTTCAAAACCATCTGTCTATATGCCATGCATTAGAAAAAAAATCAAAATCAGTGATCCCTCCCTTCTCCCTACCACTTAAGATTGTGCATTTGGTGATAGGTTTAAAGAGCATTTTTAATGTATTTTTCTTCATAAAGGTATTAAAAAATTACCCGCTTTAGCATAAAGATAGGATGAACTAAGCTCACCCTCATGCCTCAACCTTATCATACATTCACAACCACAAATGTGATTTTTCTCTATTTTTTAGAATCAAAAAGCTATTTTTTCTTTTTTCCTATTTTTCTCTATTTATTTATTGATAAATATTGATATTTTTTATTTACTGATTTGGATTGATTAGGCTTGCTAAGAATTATTTTCATATTACATTCCATTCCATAAGAACACCATATACACAACAAAATCCCAAAAACTCATGCTTTTCCTTAAAACCGCAATGTTGTGGGTTTTGCATGTTTATAGAGAAATTATTAGATGACTGATTCTTTCTGATTTCCTTAACATTTCTGATAGATCACAACATTGATAACCAATAACAACCATTTACAAACAAGTTCTACCATAAAATGATGAAATCTATGACTTACTCATAAAATCGCACTTTATCTCATACGCATCTCACGATTGGAAGGCCATTGATGTTTCCCAATGGCCACTGGCACTCCTCCAAACCTTGATATATCCTCCTGCATCCTTCAGCATCATCCCATGATTCATATCTTGCATCTTAGTCCACGCCCTTCTCTCATAGATTAAAGCATGAAAACACACATCAAGAGGACATAGGAGAGAGAAAGCATGTAAAAAATACATGAAATCCATGGTAATCATTAGCTTGGTGGCTTGCTTTCAGCCCCTTTACCCTCCTCCACCAAAATTGCTGCCACCACGGGGGTGGCGTATCTGATCATACCATTTCAAAAACACCCCATGTAAAAAATTTGGGGCCTTTGGGCCCCCAAAAGACCCATACATACTTTTTAAAAAAAATCTTTGGTCAATTTTGACCCTTGAGAATGTCTGGCCTCCTGCAGTTCCTCCGTCCGCGGTGACCAATTGAGAATTCGAAAAATCTTGTTGTCTGACTTTAGGTCTCGAATGGCCGAGAAGTCATCTTGCTTCATACCGCCACTTAGAAAAATTATGAAAAATCTGCAACCATGGTAATGCATGTCTTCTACTTCCATCGGCTTTGAATTCATACGTAGAATTTGCATCATTTTGCTCCTTTCCACTACTTCACGGATGTTTAAATTCTGCTCTTAAGGGATTCCTAATCACCCCATCAAAAAAGCTAGATTGAGACAGCTTATCATAAAGATTCAAGCATACCAAATGATTGTAGGATGAGTTTATTGGTTAGGGTAGGACGGGTTGTTAAGACGGTGTGTCTATGAGAATGAAATGCATGATATGCTCACTAAAGCACATGGCAAAACTTCAGGAGGATACTTCAATGGGGACATCACTACAAAAAAGGCCTTGTAGCCCCAATCATGATGGCCATGATATTCCATGATGCTACTAAGTTTGTTAAACACTGCGATGAGTGCCGATGTGCCAAAGTTTCCATACATAAGGACAAGATGAAGTTGACATTAGTGATAGCATGCCAACCATTTGAAAAGTGGAGCCTCGACTTCATTGGACCCATCAATCCTGTTGGTTAGTACTCACAAGAAAAGTACATCATAGTAGCCACACAGTACCTCACAAAGTGGGAAGAGGCTAGGGCAACAAGGAAACATGATGCAAGAACCATTGCCAAGTTCATTTGGGAGCAGGTCATCTCCAGGTTTGTGGTTGCCCCATTTGTGAAAAGGCATGAAGGAAGGCCTAGTTTGACAAGCATATGAAACAACACGATTTTGAAAAAGGCGACTTGGTGTTGCTATATTTGATCAAGGGTCATAAGAAAAAAATGAAGTTTTGTGGATTAGAGCCATTCAAGGTCTATCAGATCAGTAGAACTTGCAATGTGGAGCTCGAAATGCTAGATGGGGAGGGGATTTGCTTCTTCAATGAAATTCACATTAAGAAATACCACATGCCTACACACCCACTGCACGGGCCCCCTACGCTACTACCACCCACATCAACATATAAGCTATGTCAATCACTGAAATTGACTTAGAAGATGAGAAAACTATTGCATTAGCTTATTTGTGGGTGGCTACGTATTACGACTGTACGAGACCATATTCTTGATGCAGTAATTGATGAGGAAGCCAACAACAACATATTCACTTATGAGGATTGGACCAACCATAGTTGAGATCCTTACTAATGCTAGAATCAACCCATATGGGGGAAAGCCATGCTCCTTGCTAGTAAAATGCAAGATCATGATTACAATCAAGATAAAATCCTTCTCATTAACTTTAATGTGCTTCTAAACACTAAAGGAGTGGGACAAGAAACATTATTGGGATGGACCTTCAAGAAACAAACTTAGTGCAATGTTGATTATGAAACTATTAGCCATTGGCCTCACACACTATGTTTGCCCTTAGCATGGTTTAGAGCCTTAGTCTTTACTATTTCCTATATGAAGAAATCTTAAAATGCCTCATGAAGTGTAGTTTGTGGGTAGTTGTAAAATGTGACTTGAAGAGGTATTATATGTCTTTCTCACATATGATAATGGGGGCTATTAAAACATTGAGGATGCATGCTAAGGAGGATCATTGATGAGCAAATAGACAATCATAATGAGACATAAGCATTGACAAAGAAGAACAATGATATTATCTAAGCATAATGCAAGTACAAATGATGAGAATGACTGATGGAATGAGTGTGGGGATTAGTGCCTTTTATAGGCTTACAGTAGGTGGTATTGGTAGGTGGAGAAAGGTGGAAAGTGACCATGGTATTCACCAACTGTGGTTTTAATAAACCATGCATACAAGACCTAGTCTAAGGCTTTATTTGCAATGTGTTTCTTTGCCTTGTTTGTTTCTTACACAGAGGTAATGGTGGATGTGATTACACATTTCTCAACACCCCTCCTCAATCACAACCAAGAAAGACACTGACTATACAGAGGCTGTCATGAGTAGAACCTTGCTAATTGTAGACATGGAAAGAACCAACCATACAAAGCTAGAGGCTGCTACAAGGCCTCATTAAGTGTGTAGAGGCTGTAGTGTGTAGAGATTACATGAGGAGTATAGGAGCTTATGGTGGGAACATTAGGCAAGTCCACATTTTAAACTTAAAAAAGTCTATCAGAAAATGAGCTACAAAAGAGGGACTGGTGTTTGTTATTGGCATTCTTCTTCTTCTTCTTCTTCTTCTTCTTCTTCTTCTTCTTCTTCTTCTTCTTCTTCTTCTTCTTCTTTGTCATCTTTATCTTCTTTGACTGTAGCAAGATATGCTCTTTGATACCTTTTCTTAGCATAGAAAAATTTCTCAATGTGCCCAGTTTTCTTACAAAAGTCACTGACTATGCTCTTCTTCCCTTTCACATAGAGGAGTTGTTGGTCTCCTCTTGGGATGCTTGTTTCTCCCTTGCTAAACTCTCAACATTATTATCATAGCCAATATTACTAGGTACAATTGAGTTAGGCTTCTATCACAAATAAATGGCAGTTGCAAGTGCAATGATGGGGTTGATAAATGACAATGAAATGACAGTGAGGAGCACCCTGAGCCAAGGAAGATTTTCCCAAAAGGAAGCATGAGCTGAAATGGCCTGGGAAGAGAGATTCAAGTCCTCCACTGAAGGTGGGTGGCTATGGAGGTAGGTGAGAGATTCATGGGAAAGTGGAAGGAGCCAAAAATTCAAACTGGAATGACTCAATCAGTGGCCTATTGACTCATTAACTTGAAACCTGCTCTGATATCATGTTAAAATATTGAGGTTGCATGCTAAGGAGGATCACTGATGAGCAAATAGACAATCATAATGAGACATAAGCATTGACAAAGAAGAACATATGATATTATCTAAGCATAATGCAAGTACAACTGATGAGAATGACTAATGGAATGAGTGTGGGGATGAGTGCCTTTTATAGGCTTACAATAGGTGGTATTGGTAGGTGGAGAAAGGTGGAAAGTGGCCGTGGTATTCACCAACTGTGGTTTTAATAAACCATGCATACAAGACCTAGTCTAAGGATTTATTTGCAATGTGTTTCTTTGCCTTGTTTGTTCCTTACATAGAGGCTATGGTGGATGTGATTGCACATTTCTCAACAGGCGCCATGATTCATATCTATATTTCTGTCTTATTTTCAACACATACTCTGATTTCTATCTTTGATTTGCCATTATGAGTGTTGTAGAGTATGGCTCTATATCTCTATGTCATTATTTCTAAATTTCTTACTAGTTGCTTGATAAGATACTAGGTTATTTTTGCACTACATGTAGTTTACTCTTCCTTTATGAGACACTTCAGTATTTGGGGCTAAAACACTTCGGTGATCCTGCCATACTTTCTTGAACCTTTGGTGTGGATGTTTAACCAAAAAACACATTTGTTTGATGCCAAAAATTTGAAGCTATGTTAAAAATGACCCTTTTTGGGGAAGAAAACATTTCAAATTGTATCATACAGAAAATGTATTTTCAAAAGCAGCAATATATTTTCAAAAGCAAGATGATACAATCTTGCCTTTATGGTGCTGCATTTTTGGTTCTAAAGCTTGACCAAAAACATATTTGTTTGATGTTAGAAGTTCAAAATTTGTGTAGAGACTTGAAGCAATAATTGACCACTAGGCAGCATGATGCAGCCTAAGGCCTTATTTTTATCTTGTGGGGTATATTTTAGAGAATTACCCATACCAGTCGAATGTCATTGTGACGAGGAGAAAATCCGGGGAATTAAGAGAAGTTTAGGCAAAGCAACAACATCAAGGGGAACTAAATAATGATAATGGAGAGCAGAGGGAGTACTCAACACATAGGATGAAGAACAATTTTCAAACTATAGGGATACTTATGGAGATGCGGGTACCTCAAGTATTGCAAGAGTATACCAATCCCCTACAACATCCATAGTGTCTCCTACAATCCCTTTGAATACATCAAGTATAACAAGCTTGATAGATGATGAGAAGACAATATTATTACTAGGAAATTAGGATACTCCAAGCAGGCATCGGAAAGATTGTAGCCTATAGTGCTAGGGAGTAAAATCTTGTTGCAGAACACAAGACATCCAATACAAAAGTCCTTAAAGTTCAATCCTTTACCTCCACTAAAGAAGCCTAAGCAACAGCAGTACACAATGAATCCTAATCAATCGGTCAATCCTAAGGTAAGACCTTCAAAATTTTCTAGCAAGAAGGGAGAAGACCTACATTGCCATGTGGCTCACTTTGAGACTCGGTGGATTGCAAATGGCTTTAATAGTATGTATGGGGATCAAGTTAAGAGGCAGCAATTTGTAGCAACTTTCAAAGGAAAGGCCATGGATTGGTACAATACTTATGACAGTACTTATTTCATTGCATATAACTCACTTAAAGATGCTTTTCTTAGTAGAGTTAGGAAGCATAAAACAACTATAGATGTCTTGAAGAAGTTAAAGCAGATGAAGAAGAGATCAACGCTCATGCACAATTATGCACAAAATTTTAAAAATATTTTAAATAGATTAGATGTTGCAAATAGGCCATCTTTGGACCTACAAAGCTCATATTTTTTTCAAAGGTTGGATAAAACTATTGTGAGTGAAATAGCCAATGTGGAATTTCAAGAAAATGCTACAATTGATGTGTGACCAAGGAGGCTGCCCAAAGAGTTGAAAGGAGACTTGGCAAAAGTAAGTATAGGAAGAAAGAAAGCAAGGATATGCTCGATTTTGATTGGGAAAGAAACAAAAGAAAATATAGCACTAGAAAAGCAGTTGGAAAAGAAAATTAAGAAATAGTTGCTAGATATGGGAGTTATTAACACCCTTAGGAATGTGAAGTCATGGAGCATATATCTGAAGATAGGCCATGAGACTAAAGAGTATTGCTACAATCCAATGGTGTGGAATGCAATGCCGCAACTACATTGTCAATAGCATTGATAAACTAATTTGCACCTAAGATGGCACAACATTGTGGATTTAGAGGATTCGGAAGGAAGGGTCAACCCCCTAAGCAATGGGACAATGACCAATCAAGGCAGTGGAATAATGCCCCTTAAAGGCAACAAGGTCCTTGCTTCTACTGTGGCAGACATGGACATATGTTAGGACCTAACTGCGAGCTATGGGTATGCCATAGGGTTGAACGGGGAATGCAGACTAGAGAGTAGAAAGAAATACAACCAGTTGGATTACCCCTTGGACAACAACCATCAATAGCAATGGTCCTAGTTGAAATACCTCGATAGGTCATGGAGAGCCAAGCAATAGGCCTACAGCTAGAGCAAAAAAATGTTGATATTTTTTAGAAAGATGTGCCACGTGAAGGTGTTTTAAACAATAATCTGGGTTTGAGCCGCAGGTAGCGTGTGATTGTTCAAATTGTATACTTGTGGAAGATTATCCGAAGGAGACTATAGTTTTAGCTATAATTAGAGATAAAGCTAAGCACAACATAGATTGGTAGGAGCAGGAGAAGGCTATGGAAGAAACCTATATAGAAATTCAAAAGTTGAAAAAGAAGAAAGCATCCAAACAACAACTCAGCTTGGCAGAATTGCTATAAGAAGTATATGAGTGTCATTCCCAATAGGCAGAAAAACAATAGAAATTGGTACTTAGAGGACTGCAAGATATTGGCTAGCAACAAATTTTAAATCAAGATGATTACTCTCAGAGTTCACATGAGATATTTGTGGCTTTAGCCAAATCCTCTTTGTAGTTCACCTTGGAATAAGAATAGATCCTTGATCTAATTCCAAGATTTAAGGAGAAACTTGTAGAGAATATTATGTTGAATCAACGAAAGGTATGGAAACAACATGTTTACGACAGAAGAATATTTTAGGTTGTCAACTTGTGATCCCTACACATGCAAAGGTGGTACATTATAAAGTTCCTACCATTCAAGTTGAGTACTTGGGTATGAAATTTGATGATGTATTATTGTTAAGAGACTGAGAGAGAGATAAGGTCACACAAAGCTAGTAGCTCTTATTTTCTTCATCATTATTCAAGTAGCATCGGTCTTCCTTAGCAATCTAATAAATTTAGATCTAAGTGATCCAAAACCATACTAATCTATAGACTACAGCTAAGTCATAACCCGACTTATTCAGTGAGACACACATGCTAGAGATAGCTAGACACATAGCTGTCATGTCGGGCATACATGCAACTTGAGCTTGAAGTATCAACACTCCCCCCCTCAAGCTCAAGACAATAGCTGTATACCAAGTAGATTTCTGAAGTGAGTGAACTTATCTTTACCTAAGAACTTAGTAAAGATATTTACTACTTGCTGAATTGTCTTCAAGTGTAGGAGTTTCACCTTTCCTGCAAGTACCAGCTCACAAATGAAATGATAGTGTACCTCTATATGTTTCATTCTCCCATGATAAATAGGATTTTTTGCTAGAAGTACATTATTGAGATTATCACAATATAGTGTCATTGGAGCCTCTACCTACATATCTAAATCTTCCATCAGCTTCTTTAACCAAGAAATCTCACATGTAGCCAAAGCAACACCTCTGTATTCCACTTTAGTACTTGATACTGCAACAGCTAGATTCTTCTTACTACTCCAGCTGATCATCCCACTGCCAAGGTTGAATGCATAGCCACTAGTAGACCTACAATCATAAGGACATCCTGCCCAGTCTGCATCAGTGTAGCCAATGAGCTTCAAGGCCTTTTCTTATAAAGTAGCCCATGGTCTAATGCTGCCTTGACATATTGCATAATCCTTCTTACAGCATCAAGACGTGGTTTCCTGGGCTTTTGCATAAACTGACTTATAAGCCCAATTACATAACTTAGATCAAGCCTAGTGATAGTCAAGTAAATCAAAAATCTGACCATCTACTTGTACATAGTGACATATGCAATCTCAGCTCCAGTATCTATGTCCAGTTTGATATTCTGATCCAATGGTGTATCAAGTGGTTTACACTTTGTCATCCCATATTTTTTCAATATTTCCAAAGCATAATGTTTCTACATTAGCCATAGTCCATTAACTGAATTTATCACTTCAATGCCCAAGAAAAAATTCATCTCACCTAAATCTTTCATGTCAAATTCAAATTTCAGCATACTCATCACATTCTGTATTCCAATCTCATCATCATCTGTAATAGTAAGATCATCCATGTAGATGACTAGCACAACCAATCCTCTATTTTTCCTTTTAATAAACATACTATGATCAACCCTTCCAACCATAAATCCAAGACTTTGCAAGTAACTGCTAATCCATGCATGCTAGGCTCTTGGAGCCTATTTCAGCCCATACAAGGCTTTCTTCAACTTGCAAACATAATGAGGAAACCGTGGGTGTGCATACCATTCAGGTTGATCCATGAATACATCCTCTTCCAAGTCACCATTCAAGAATGAATTCTTTACATCCATCTGCTGCAATTTCCAACTCTGCAACCAAAGGAATTATAGTTCTAATGGTTGTCATCTTGGCAACAGGGCTGGAAGTTTCTTCATAATCTAAACCATATTGCTGAGCATATCCTTCGGCAACCAACCTAGATTTATATCTCTCTATGCTTCCATCAGACTTTCATTTGATTTATATACCCTTTTGCAGCAAAGATCCCAAGTTTGATTTTCACTCAATGCATCCATTTCTTCATTCATGGCTTTGCACCAATTCTTATCCACTATTGCCTCAACAAATGTAGCAAGTTCTTTATACTCCATAACTTTCATCATGTATGCATAGTGCTTTGCAAAATATCCATTGTATGTGGGTCTATCCATTGGGTATCTAACCATCTGTAAGCATACCCAATGGTTAGATACATGAGGCGGATACATGAGCTTTATTCCCCTCTTTCATGAGGCGGAACATACATGCTCTGTCGAGCACCAAGCGCGCATAAACACAGATGGAATATGAATGCCATCCATAGCTAAGTATCTATTAAACTCATTAGATACATATTCCCTACCAGTGTCAGATCTCAAGCATGAGATGTGGCAATCAAATTACTTCTCAATTTTCCTCTTGAATTCTTTTAAAATAGCAAACACTTCGTCCTTGTGTTTCAAGATATATACCTAGGTATATCGGGCTGAAATCATCTATGAAAGTCGCATAATATTTAGATCCTCCTAGAGAGGCATTATGAGTTGGTCTCCATACATCAGAATGTATCAACTGTAATGGTCTCATACTATTCCGAACATACTTTATAAATGGAAAGAAAGATTGTTTACCAAACTCACATGCATCACAAACATGACCAATCTCATTGTATGCAAACTTTGGCAAACTTGTCATGGGCTACTTTTTCTCTGCATAGTTTGTAGTTGCTGAATATTTACATGACCAACCCTTTTGTGCCATATTTCCAAATCTCTAACAGTGCCCTGGCCTTGTGTAAGCATGGCTGATTTGAGTTGAGGTAATGTTGCATCCAATGTGAACATTCTACCATGTCTATGACCTCGAGCAATGAGCTTAGAGTCATTACCAAACTCTTCTATGAAGCAACCACGTTTATTAAACTAAACCTACAAGTTCTATTCAATCATTTGACCAACTAATTACAAGTTTTTTGTAATGGACGGCACATGCAATACATCATACAAACTTTTCTTTTGCCCATCATGAATGACCAATGGTACTACGCCCTTCTTCTCAATGGTATGCTAAGTACCATCCCCTATACACACATATACATTCTTTTCAGGAACCATATTTGTAAACCAATCACCATGAGGTGTCAGGTGATTCAAAGCTCCAGAATCAATGTATGAGACACTATCTGTTTTAGCATCCTTAATTGCAAGTTTTTGAACATATGTCATGGCACACACTTTATCAGTGGAAGCATCCTCTGTATGCATAATATCCATGTTGTTTGCCTTTTTTATTAGTCTGCTTTTTCTAGGACTCTTTGGCAATGTGGCCATACTTTCCATAGTAGTGACAATCATTATCTTTATTTGGATTGTCATGATTATGCTATTGTGACTGGCATGATCCTTTGCCCCTAGGGATGGATCTCCCCCTCACTCTAAAATGACCACCACCTCTTGCATGCTAATCTTGTAGAGCATCACTACTATGAGATGCATGCTATTGCATTCCTCGTCCACGAGCAAACTCCTTCCTTGACTACTATGATGTTGTTGATTAGAATAGAACACAACATCTTTCCTTTTAGAGCTACTTGATCCTATAGTTAACCCCAAGTTGACTTCTTCATGGATTGGCAATGACACAAGCCTATTGAAGTCTGGCATTTCAGCCCACATGGATATAGAGGTGTCAAACAATTTGTACTTAGGTCCCAAACCATTTAAGGTAATAGCCACTAAATCCTCATCATCAACATCAGCTCGGACTAGCACTAGTTGATCTGTAATGGTCTTAATTTTGTTCACATAGTCATGTATACATCGACCTTTCCTATCCATATTGTTGAATTTTTGCTTTACCTAGATTTTGCAAGCACTAGTGGTCGTACCATAATACTGCATCAAAATATTCCAAGCATCCGGTGTTGACTTGCAGTTCATTATCTGCATGACCATTGCATTAGAGATGCACAAAGACAACCAATGCAACACTTGATGGGCTCTTTCATCCATGCTTCATGTTCCCGTCCATGTTCAGTTGTAGGATTTTTATCTCAAAGTTCGATTTTAGCTTCAACACTTGTAACTAAATCCCAATAACCCTTTCCAATCAAGAAGTTCTCCATCCAAAACTTCCAAATAGCATAATTGTTGTTATCAAGTTTGTCGCCCACTATCTAAGCTATATTATCTGTTCTCTCTACATTTGCCATCTTAATAGCTCTATACAGATAGACTTTGCTAAGAACAATTATTCTATTCACTATATATTTAGGATAGTTTGAGTCCTTCAACTTTCAACAATAAATTCATTACAATTTGCACATTATCTCAGCTTCCAAACTTGTCCAAACATGTTCCAACATGTATACTCTTATTTGAGCATCAACACATAAGCATCACGGTCATAATAATAACATAAGCTTCTCATATTCATGTAAGGAAAAAAAACTTCCAACATTCAGAAATTTCGGGGAGTTGCAGTATTCAATACGACCTTAGTTCACAGTTTGTGCTCCTAGTAACTCAAATAGCATGACATAATCATATAGCAACGCCCAGGCATGTATGAGCATCAAGCCATGCTTCAATGAGCTATTGGCAGTGAAAAAACAACCTATCTAGACTTCCTTACATCATATGACATGCAACTATTCCTCCAATTTGTTTGCCCAAGTATCCAATTACATAAGTTGCATGACAAGTTCAATGGCAACATTTTTCTCAGTGTCCAAGTTCTATTTCTTTTTGCATTACTCATTGAATATGGCTGGTTCTTTCAGTCATACATAAGAGAAGATTCTGATCATGTCACTCTACTGAATTGTAGCCAGCAAGCTCTAATATGCTTACAATGATGCCAACCAACTACTGACACATATACCCAATGTAGACCAAGAGAAGCTTGATTCGTTTTAACAATAATGTTGCCCATACATTGGAGACATCACAAGTACTACCTCCAAGATGCAAACAGAGTATTCTCAAAAGGTATTTGTCCTTAGGATGATTCATAAACATCAAGCAAGCATATTGTTGCAGCTCACATGCTAATCACTGACTTAGCATTCTAGTATAATATGGGCTCTCAATCTCATGTACAAGGGCTCCATGAACTTGTGCCTTATGCTCCCACGTCATAGTACCATTCATGATTGCTTGAGGTTGCTAATCTACAAATCTAATACCATGTTGAACTCCAGATCAGATTCTGATGCATATGCATTTTAGTCCATGACCATTGGCCAATGCAAGTGGCATATCACTCAAGCATTTTTTTCTTGACAAGCATTATACCTGTTAGGAGATATCTAACTATCATGTCAGGCATACATGCAACTTGAGCTTGAAGTCTCAACAATTATTACATGGTGGCTTGGGAGTCAACATTATACCTAAAGAGTTGTATCTTCACACAAGTTACAAGGACGTGTCCCAACACCATTTCAAGTTAAGATGGCTGATCAACGAAGACTCAAACCTTTAGGGATCTTGACGAATCAACTTATTTGAGTAGAAGGGTTGAAGTTTAAGGTAAGCTTTGTTATTTTAGTTAAGGAAGAGGATCTTAGGTGTGTATTTTAAACCAATTAAGATGTGTATTTTAGTTAAGGAAGACTTCAAGAAGGAATTTCTTCAGTTATGCAAAGGATTCCATATTTTTTCATGGGACTACACTAATATGAAGGGATTTGATCCAAGGGTGTGTTACTATAGGATCAATTTAAAGGCAGATGCTAAACCAATAATGCAAAAAAGATACCATATGAATCCAAATTATGCTAAATAGGTAAAGGAAGAGATTGATAAATTGCTTAGATTTGGTTTTATAAAGAAAAAAAGGCATCAATACCTACAATAGTTCAAGAGGTAATGCACTTTGTGGGGTAGGTGAAGTGGCATAGTAGGTATCTTTGGTATTTGGCTCATATATGTGCTCGACTTACTTTGCTTACTAAGAAGGGAGTGTAGTTTTTATGGAGGCACAATTAAGAAAAATCTTTTATATACTAAAGAAGATGCTTGTAATGGCATCAATTTTGCAACCTCTATAGTGGAAAACCCCATTTCATGTATTTGTTGATGCCTTTGACATTGCAGTGGGTGCCGTCTTAATGCAAAAAAAAGTTGCAGGTTGGTTTAGACCTACTATGCAAGTAGAAAGCTTACAACAACTACAAAGAACTACACAATGATTGAGAGAGATCTTGGAATGATATTTTCATTACAGAAGTTTAGAAATTATTTACTAGGAAATCAAGTTATTTTCCATGTGGATCATCAAGCTTTATTATATCTTGTTAATAAACCATAGTTGGCGGGAAGGATAGCAAGGTGGATGCTTTCGTTGCAAGAGTTTGATTATAAAATAGTGCACACACTAGGAAAAGATCATGTTGTGACTAACTTTTTGAGTAGAATTGAATTAGTAGACCCTGAGCAAGGGGTAAATGATCGATTACCTGATGGAGAACTGTTTAATGTTCAGGTCTACACCTTTAATTCATTTTGTGATCAAATGCTCAACTTTTTCCTTGATGGACTAATGCTTGCAGACTTGTCTAGAGATCAATGAAGAAGGTTGGCATTGCAAAGTAGAAATTTTAAAGTCATCATGGGAGTATTTTGTAGGTGGGGAATTGATAATGTCCTGAGAAGGTGTGTTACTCTTGAAGAACATCCCACAATACTCTATTAGGCACATATAGAACTTTCAGGAGGACGCTTCTCATGTGAAATTATAGGAAAGATGATCCTTCATGCAAGCTTATGGTGGCCAACTATACTCAAAGATGTTTATCAATAAGCAAGGAAATATGTACATGTATGCAAGAAGGTCAGCCTCAACCAAGAGATAGGAGGCAAGATCATCTAGTGTTGCCTCTAGAGCCATTTCAAAAGTCAGGCATTGATTTTGTAGGCCCTACTAAACTAGCAACTAGCACGAGTAAAAATCGGTATATTTTGATATGTATAGATTATTGTACTAAGTTGGTTGAAGCCAAAGCCTTGTGGGATAAACACAGTAGTACGTGTTGCTTAGTTTTTGTATTCTAATATAATGACTAGGTTTGGTTTCCCTAAAGAGTTGGTAAGTGACTATGATAAGCAATTTTTGAATGAAGTTATTCAAAAGTTAACTTGTAGGCATATGATTCTTCATAATAGAAGTCAACATCCTATCATGCTCAGGCTAATGGACAAGCAGAGAGTTCTAATAAGATTTCACCTTGGATTCTAAAGAAGATACTAAGTGATAGCTGAAAGATTGGGATATAAATTAGATTCGCACATTTTCCCTAAGATAATTTCTGATCAAGGTTTAAAGACCTGGCCCTAGGTAAGTCAATGCTCGGCTCTACCTTATTTTTCCTACTTAATGTTTCATTCAATCTCTTGAAAGAAGCTCCTAGCTTACCAGGACCACCCATTTGTGTAGGACAAATCCATCAGGGATCTCGCCATCCACTTCCCACAAATAGTTCTCTTTATTTTTCTAATTACCTATCACATTAAGTTATGGCATATAAAAGCAACTCGTTTAATTAACCCATTATCACATGTTCCTTTGCGCAATTTTACGGCACAGCACAAAGACAAAGAAAATACTCTTTTGGCTAAACATATTTTATTTATTATTTTGCAAAGTTATTTACAATGATTTTTCCCTTCTGCCTACGCAGAAGATAAACCTCCGTTCACTGAAAAATCCCTTATGTCTGCGTAGAAGTAAAGAAACCCTCCAAGATTTCCATCCCTTCGCTAGTATCGAGAACTCCAAGATCCCATCTTGATTCGTGTGAGGGTCAGGCAGTTCCTAGGAGCAATCGAGAGATTTATGGCCAGAGGCCCTTGGCACTCTCACCTCCTCCTGCGCCTAACGGATTTCTCACTGAGTGACCTCTCACCGTCGAGGCTAGTCAAAAGCTCCTCGTGGCAGTACAAAACAATCCCCCTTGGAGCAGAGTTCCGCGTCTAGCTGTGGGGGAGGCATAGCACGATCTTTCCTCTTATTATCCTGATTATATATTTACAATCAGATCTAGCTATTGCAAGCACAATCAATCTTTTCTATGCAACCATCAATGCATGCACAAATAAAAAAGAAACATGAGCAAGTGTTTTTAGCATAGGAAGCAGCCCCACCCAAATCTAGGGTTTCTCTTTTGAGGTCCTACCTTATTCTTAGGGTTTCACTTCCTACTTGCAACTCTTTTTCGGGATCCGCGCGTTATTTCACAAATCTGATTAATTATGAGAAGTCTATTTATCCTTATGAAAAAATTAGTACTTCCGCTCTAAAAGATAATATGGGCATTTATACCAATGACAGGCAATTCATGCATTGCCCTACCCTAACCCAATCTTAGTAGGATTTCAAATATTTTTCCAAGTTTGTTTAGACTTTAGAATTTGTATCGACAAATTCTTATCAATTTCCAACAAGTCCTACAGACTTATGATATTTATTTAATTTCCTGATATTGATAGTTTCATGGTTGTTAAGTATTTCATAGTTGTTTTCTCTTCAACATTCTCAATATTTTAGGTTAGGTTTTCTCATTGATTCATACATGGGTCAACTTATGATATTGACGCTCTCGCTAATATAATCATTAATATTAACATTATGAGTGTTTTCAACAAGAAAATAATTTTTATTTTATTCTACTCATATTCTATGGTTTAATCGATGATTTCTAACCATTTGCCAAACTTTCAACGTTATCTAGAAAGATCAATTTTCTTTTCGTTACGTCCTAAGTGCAATGCTGATTGTTTTTTTGAAATTTTATTCCAGGCAATGCAAAAATCATAAGTGTAATTTTTCTTTCATCTTTTAAACATCGAATTATAATTCCACACACCTAATTTATGCGCATCTAGTATATATTTTTCTATGTAATTTTTTGTTATTTAATGCATTGATTATTTAATGATATTATCTAAATTATTTTCCATAAATTAGTATAAAAATAATATGTGTCTATTATCATTAGCAAAATGAAATAGAGATAGTCTCTTTCATGCAAAAATTATAAAGTATTTTCTTCCCTAGCAATCTTTATCTTTTTTTGTTATTATGATCACATGCATCATTAATAAAATAATAATAAATATTACAAAATAAACCATAATTGAGATATTTTCTTAATGGCAAGTATATAATCCTTTTCTAGGTGAAAGAGTATTTTCATTGAATAACTAATTATTATATTACCTAGGTTATTTTCGTGAGTGTCAATTCATATGCATTTTCATTAGAATGTGTTTATAATCGTTTAAAGCCAAATATAGCAATAAGCTTATAAAACATTAATTTTTTCCAAACTGACGAGATGCTACCTCTCTCAAGTTTGTTGTAACGGGGATTTCACCAATTCCTACCATGTCATTTTCTCCATTGGCCGCGTTCCTTGCTTCCCTTTCTTCAAATGTGCTTTTTGAATTTCTGCAACCTCGTAGAGCCATCGGATGTGAGGCAAAATTGACATGGTAGTTCACAGAGAGTTGATGGTCGTCCAGAAAAATTTCTCCAATGTTTTGCTTAGTGGTATGGTTGTATGGGGCGAAGGCATTGCAGGGGTTAGAGAAAATGAAAATGAGGTAAAAGGGGGATATTTTCCTCTTTTAAGGCTCAAGCTTCAATGGAAAAGAGAAGTAGAGAAAAATTTCCATCATCACGAGGTCTTACTTCTTGCTTTTTTTATGAAGGAGAGGGGGTGTATTTATAAGCATGAGGGGGAGTATGCAGGCGATTGATTCTTTTGGCTACTTGTCAAGAGCTAATTGAGCTTTATTAAATATTCATTTTGATTGCTTACATGTCGGATGGTGGCATGGGGATGATTATTTAATGCTTTCCCTCTCTCTAGACGTAAAAAAAGTCAAATTTTTAAACCTATTTTTTCAAAAACATATTTTTCTTTTCAAAATAAATTTATTTGATGGTTTTTGGTCTAGTTACTTCATGACTTATCTAGTATATAAAGTCATGTCATACTCTTTGATACTTAACTTACTCAATATCATGCTCATTCTTGCACGTTCTTCATCTACCAATTAATGCATTTGTGATTTGTCTTGCGGTTACAAAATCAATGCGATCTTTGACGCATAAAATGGAATCGAGAATGCCAAATCAAATATAATGTGAGAAAGTTTATATGATCAACCATCATAATGTTATTTATTAGGCATCTTTACTTTTTATTGGCTGAGAACATTGAGGCATCTTCTCGTGTCAGATTGCGGAATTGATTTAATGTGAGACTCGATATTAAGAAAATTACATGTGGTCACTTATGTGACAGCTTGACAAGTAATTTTTAAAATGCCTCAGCTCGAATTCGTTTCTTGATATAAAGCACTGTGGTAGGAATATTACATCCTCTCCTCCTTAGAGGAATCAAGATGTCCTCATCTCGGAAAAGAACTAGGGAAATCATTTTTCTAGAGCTGTCTCTTCTATCCAGGTGGCATCCTCCTCGGGATAGTCTTTCCACTGGATAAGATACTCTCTAATGGTTCTATTTCTCAAAGGTTTCTCTTTTACATCTAGAATCTTATCAGGTAGGAGTTCAAGGGCTCCTTGACTAAGTATTACAATTTGCTGGTCATCAAGAATATGATCTTGATTTGCCACATAAGCTTTAGAACCTTGTATGGTGCACAATACCATGGACTCAACTTTTTGAAGTTTCCTAATGACAGAGAACTCTTCTTTGGGCATACGTGGATGAAAACCATGTCTCCCTCGTGGAAGATACGCTCTTGCCATCCTAGATGAGCATAAGCTTTCTGGCAGCCTTTGGCAGCTTGGATGTCTTGTATGATAGTTTTGACCTGATCATCCATGTATTCTAGCACTTTATTAGAATCCTCAACCTTTAGGGTTGGATTAGAGAAATTCAATGGTGTTAAACAATCTTTCCCATACAATGCTTGAAATGGAGTCATTTGAATGCTCTGGTGATATGACACATTGTAGGAAAATTCTACTAAGGGCAAATACTGTATCCACCTTGTCGATTCTTTGAAATAGTAAGCTCTCAGTATATCTTCAATGACTTGATTGACCCGCTCTGTTTGACCATCAGTTTGGGGATGGTAAGCTATGCTAAACCAAAGCTGGGTTCCAATTACTTCAAATAGGCTTCTCTAGAAATGTGACGTAAGCATAGAGTCGTGATCAGTAACGATCCGTTTAGGCAATCCATGAAGCCTAAAGATTTCTTTCACAAAGAATCATGCAATATCTAAAGCTTTATAGATGGTTTTGACTGGGATAAGATGAGTGACCTTTGTCAGCATATCCACAATCACCATGATTGAATTATACCCTCCTTGAACAGAAGGTAAGCCAACTATGAAATCCATACTCATGAAATTCAATTTCATCTGTGGAATGTCAAGTGGCTGCTAGCATTTTGACACACTCCACTTTCATCCGCTAGCAACTTAGGTATTCAATAACATATTTGAGTATATCATGCTTTAGTCTTTCCTAGTAGTAATTTTTCTTGACTGCATTAAGAGTCTTTGCATAGCCAGGGTATCTTGAGAATGGGGAGTCATGGGTTTCCCATAATATCTTCTTTTTCAACGCTTAATTGAGAGGAATGCAGAGCCTTGTCCTAAAATAGACAAGTCCATCATCCATAGTGAAATTTTGGTATTTGACTCTAAGCTTAGGATCAGTGTCCTTAACTAGGATTTCTCTAAGCATTAGCTGATACTTAGGATCCTTGTCTGCCACTTCTTTGGCTAGCTCAATGACTTGATTGCTAGGAATCGACGATATCATGGTAGCTAAAATTTCTTCTTTAGATGGCTCTTCCATGATAAGTGCATTCAAAAAAGCTTTATGAAATGCATCAGCAATCACATTCTTTTTTCCAGGTCTGAACTTGATTTCAAAATCAAATTCTTGCAAGACTTCAATCCACCGATGTTGCCTCATGTTGAGGTTTGGTTGAGTAAAGATTGAGTAAAGATCCATTTTGAGACTTTTGTGGTCAATGACCAAAGTAAAGTTGCTTCAAGCAGATAGTGTCACCACAATTTGAGAGCATGGATCACAATTAATAGCTCAAGATCAGGGGTGGCATAATTTCTCTCATGGATTTTCAGTTTCCTTGAGGAATAGGCTATCAGATGACCTTGCTGTATAAGCACATAACATAGTGCAAGAGAACTTGCATTTGTTACGACCTCAAACTCTTGAATTAGGTTAGGTAGCTTTAAAATGGGCGTTGTTACCAAAATTTTCTTGAGCTGCTCAAAATTGGCTTGCTCAATGGGCATCCACAAATTAACAGTTTTCTTTTTGAGAAAATTAGTTAGAGGTTCAGCTATTAGGGTGCAATTTTTAATGAAAATTCTATACCATCTAGCCATGATCCCTAAAAAACTTCTCACTTCCTTAATTGTCATTGGAGGTTGCTACTCTTGAACATCTCTAACTTTGGCTGGGTCTACAAAGATTCCTTTAGCAGATACTATGAATCTGAGATATTCCATCTGTCTTTTGGAAAAGGCACACTTCTTTTTCTTCGCATATAGCTTTTGCATCCTCATTGTGTCAAGCACAATGTGCAATTGCAGCTCATGGTCTTCGTCTCTCTTGGAGTATGTTAGGATGTTATCAAAGAAGACTAGGATAAACTCATCAAGATAAGTTCAAAAAATGTCATGCATTAATCTATTAAATGTAACAAGGGCATTAGTCAAAATGAAAGACATTACAGGAAATTCAAAATCACCATATCTGGTATTGAAGGCAGTTTTGGGGATATCTCCTTCCTTGATCCTTATTTGGTAATAATGAGATCGGAGATCAGTCTTGGAAAAGATTTTTGCCCCTTGCAGCCTATCAAGTAGTTCATCTATTCTTGGGATCGGATACTTATTCTTGATTGTTATTTGGTTTAGTTCTCGATAATCAATGCAAAGGAGGAGAGTTCTATCCTTTTTCTTTTGAAACAATATTGGGGATCCCCATGGTGAATAACTGGGTCTAATGTATCCTTGATCTAGTAACTGCTTGAGTTGTTCTTTTGGCTCAATTGCTTCAGGTATAGATATTTTATACGGACTCTTAGCTATTGGAGTAGCTCTTGGTTCAAGTCTGATCTCATGATGGACTTCTCTTCAAGGTGGTAATTTAGTCAGCTCTTTTGGGAAGATGCCATCATATTCCTTCAGCCAATATTGCTCTCCCTCATCTTGATTATTATGCTCAACCTTATTTAATTTTATGAGATACACAGGTAATCCTTTTCTTAACCCCTTTATTATGCTAGATGATTTGGCTAGTTAAACCTTGGGTTTTCCTACCTCACCTTGGGTCATCACTTTTTCCCCCTTTAGGTTTTGAAAAGTCACATGGCCTTTTCTACATCAAATATATGCGTCATTGGGGATTAGCCAGTCCATACCCAATAGATATTCGTAGGCCCCTAAATTCATGACCTAAATCCCATTTCAGAGAGATTGCTTCCTCAGCTAAATGTCACTTTTGCAAGTTTGTTGAGTAGATAGGATTTCATTTCCATTGGCAAGTTCCATAAGCAACCTGGATATATGTATTGTGTCTGTACCTAATTTCATTTCCATTGGCAAGTTCCATAAGCAACCTGGATGTAGGTATTGTATCTGTACCTAATTTCTTGGCAAACTTTGGTGGCATGAACGAGTGTGTGCTTCCACAGTTAATCAAAATTTTAAAGGACTTACTCTGATATTATGTTGGTGTTTGAATCACCAAAAACTGATGATTTGGGCCTTTCTTATGGAGGGTGGTGTGAACTGATGCCCTCTCCGTATGAGTTTCCATAGTTGGGTTTCCCTATTCTTCAAGCTCTTTAAGAATTATAGCATATGCTTTTCCTTTTGCAATTGAAGCCTGGTTTTGACCTCTATACTATCCTTGGTGAGGAATTTGGCCAAGCTTTGGGTGCACTGTCTTTTAAAGTGGCCTGGCTCATTACAGTGGAAACATCTAGGTACTCCTGAATTACTTCACGTAGGTATGAAGTTTTCGACTGCATTTGTTTTGGCCCTCTTTCCTTGACCAGGTAGACGCTGACCTTGGGCTCACTTAACATAGCCCCATGAAGTCCCTTTGTTTTGATTCCAGAGCCTATTATTCCTTGGCTTTGAGTGAATCTCCTGAACAAGAGGGGCTACATGAATCAAAGCATCTTGTAGGTCAGTTGGGCACATAGATTCAAGGCGTGTGTTCAAAGGAGCATTCAATCTATGACAAAACTTAGACACTTATTGAGCAACAATAGTCATGGAAGGTGCATATTCAAGCAGTGAGATAAACTTTGAGTAATATGCCTCTAGGTTCATTCCCAGCTATCTTAAATTAAAGAGCTCATTCATTTTTAGTGTGTGATAAGGTGGTGGCAAATATTGATCACGCATAGCTTCTTTCAGTTTTTTCTAGGTAATAGCTGTCTCAACAAGTCCCTGGTCTTTACACCACAGTTTCCACCACAAGCATGCCTCATCGGTCAATTTCAACTTGGTGATCATAGCATGATTAGCAAGGGTAGTTTCTATGGCAATAAAGTAATCCTCCATGGTCTCAATCCAAATCTCTACCTCGGCTTCAATGTCTTTGCCCTTGCCATCAAATTTCAGTGTCTTAACGTGATTAAGGAGATATTTCTTCTCCTAAATTTCAGTCGAACTAGCAATAGTAGTATTACCTTGGGTTATCATATGTTTTATGAATTCGTTTAGCACTTAAACTTTTCATATTCATTTCCACATTGACATATCTTACTAGTTTTGTAAAATAATGATGGGCCAAAGAACATAATATTTTTACAAAATCTAGATGTCGTTATCTTTTATTATCAATAGCTATAAGGTATGATTTTTATACGGGACATTTACAAATGGCACATGTTTACAGAAGAGATACATAAGCATTGATAGGTTAGGTTGGATGCTATGTACAATTTCCAAAATAGGATATAATTATTTCTTTCTTTTTTAGGGATGGATATCAGCTACATTCATGTAGAAGAAAGTAGGCTAATTGTTGTCTATGTCCGAAACCTATACTGTGAAAATGACATATCTGAAAAACCATGGATATGGTAATCTCGATACTTGTGATTTCCTTGGATTATAATCCTATATGCAGGGATTAATTTCAGCACCTTGTCATAGACATAATGTCTAGATGTATCTGTTGAGACCAGTGGTAATCATAAGTGGATTCCTTCTGGATGGACAAAAGATAAAGGCCTCAACTACTTTTAAATTTTCCATCCACTCAAGTCATTTCAGATTAGTCTGCATGTTGAAAAATCAATTAGCCTAGATGTAACAATAATGCTCATCCCAGAACCATCTTCTTTCTTAATTCTTCACGGGGGATGGATTGTATAGGCGATCAAGTATCCTCATCATTTCTTTTCTTCACTCATCATATGTGGAGTTCAACAAAGATGTGTACATTGCTTTAAAAAAAAGGAACTGGTTTCACGTGTCATTATTCTGCCAAAATTTATCCCTCAACAATTAGCAGGCTGATTATTACTTAGAACAATTGATCTTAAAAACCATAGATATTTTTAATTTCAATTATGCCCTAATACCATGTATCATGTGCCAGTCTAACAATTCCATGGCAGGATGTTTTAGTGGTTCATTAGGGAACTATCACATATGGCTTTGTTTGGCACTCGTGAGAATGTATGAGGTCTATCATCTAGGCTTCCAAGAGTCCACTCCATAACAGAAGGTACCAATTGTCCCCATGAAGATCAACCTACAAGATCGGGGTCATAAATTGACAAATGAGGTCTCAGTACATTAGCTATCTCCATCGGAGGTATCCCACAAGGGCTTCTCGTTTGACTGAAGTGATCATAGAGTTACCCTTGGTTCATGGAGTGCAACACTTTTTTCCAATAACTGGTTAGGATTTAAGGAACCTTAACAGAGTTCTGACACAGCTGTCGTATCTTTCCCCTAAGATAATTTCTGATCAAGGTTTTAAGACCTAACCCTAGGTAAGTTAATGCTCAGCTCAACTTAATTTTCCTAATTAACATTTCGTTCAATCTCTTGAAAGAAGCTCCCAACTTACCAGGACCACTCATTTGTGTAGAATGGATTCGTCAAGGATCTCACCCACCCGCTTACCACAAATGGTTTTCTTTAGTTTTCTAATTACCTATCACATTAAGTTATGGAATATAAAAGCATCTTCCTTAATTAACCCATTATCACAGGTTCCGTTGCGCAATGATTTTTTCCTTCTGCCTATGTGGAAGATAAACCTTTGTTTACTAAAAAATCCCTTCTGTCTGCACTATTAGAAAAGAAACCTTCCAAGATTTATGTCCCTTCACTAGTATCGGGGACTCTAGGATCCCATCCTGATTCGCGTGAGGGTCAGGCAGTTCCTAGGAGCAATCGAGAGATTTACGACCAGATCCCCCTTAGCACTCCCGCCTCCTCCTGGCTAACAGATTCCTCGTCGAGCGATCCTCTCGCCATCAAGGCTGGTCCAAAGCTCCTCCCAGTGGTACAAAACAATCTCCCTTGGAGTAGGGTTCCACATCTAGATGTGGGGGAGGCATAGCACGATCTTTCCTCTTATTATCCTGATTATATATTTACAATCAGATCTAATTGATACAAGCACAATCAATCTTGCATGTGCAACAATCAATGCATGCACAAATAAAAAAGAAATATCAACAAGTGTTTTTAGCATAGGAAGCAGCCCCACCCAAATCTTGTAAGGTCCCACCTTATTCTTAGGGTTTTGCTTCCTACTTGCAACTCTTTTTTGGGATCTGCATGTTATTTTGCGAATTTGATTAATTATGAGAAGTCTATTTTATCCTTACGAAAAATTTGGTACTTCCGCCCTAAAAGATAATATGGGCATTTATGCCTATGGCAGGCAATTCGTGTGCTGCCCCGCCCTAACACGTGCTTAGCAGGATTTCAAATGTTTTTCCAAGTCTGTTTAGACTTTAGAATTTGTATCAACAAATTCTTATCAATGTCCAACAAGTCCTACAGACTTCCAATATTTATTTAATTTCTTGATACTGATAGTTTTAGGGTTGTCGAGTATTTCATAGTTGTTTTCCCTTCAACATTCTCAAAATTTTAGGTTAGGTTTTCTTGTTGATTCATACATGGGTCAACTTATGATATTGACGCTCTTACTAATATAATAATTAATATTAACATTACATGTGTTTTTAGCAAGAAAATAAATTTTATTTTATTCTACTCATATTCTATGATTTAATCAACAATTTTTGACCATTTGCCAAACTTTAAACGTTCTCTAGAAAGATCAATTTTCTTTTAGTTATGTCCTAAGTGCAATGCTGATTGTTTTTATGAAAAATTTATTCCAGGTAATAAAAAAATCATGTGGAATTTTTCTTTCATCTTTCAGGCATCGAATTATATTTCCACGTACCCAATTTA
Source organism: Lygodium microphyllum (assembly GCF_053477565.2). Taxonomy (NCBI): domain Eukaryota; kingdom Viridiplantae; phylum Streptophyta; class Polypodiopsida; order Schizaeales; family Lygodiaceae; genus Lygodium; species Lygodium microphyllum. Next base: position 90,729,710 of record NC_141148.1, on the reverse strand, counting down.
TACGTGTCTAGTATATATTTTCTTATGCAATTTTTTGTTATTTAATGCATTGATTATTTAATAACATTATCTAAATGATTTTTAAAAAATATTATAAAATTCATAAGCATATGTTTATCATTAGCAAAATAAAATAGAGATAGTCACTTTTTCAAGAAAAAATGATAAAATATTTACCCTTCCCTAACATCGTCTATATTTTTTCTATTATTATGATCACATGCGTCATTAATGAAATAACAATAACTATTACGAAATAAACCATAATTAAGGTACTTTCTTAATTACAGATATATAATCATTTCCAAGTGAAATAGTCTTTTCACTAAATACCTAATTATTATATTACTTAGGTTTTCTTCCTAAGCGAGAGTTCATATGCATTTTCATTAGAATGTGTTTTTAATTGTTTAAAGCCAAATATAGCGATAAGATTGTTAAAAATCATTTTTTTCCAAATCGAGGAGATGTTACCTCTCTCAAGTTTGTTGTAGGGGGGTTTCACCAATTCCTACCACGTCATTTTCTCCATGGTCATGTTCCTTGCTTCCCTTGCTTCAAATGTGCTTTTTGAATTTTTGCAACCTTGCGGAGCCATCAGATGTGAGGTGAAATTGATGTGGTAGTTCACAAAGAGTTGGTGGTTGTCCAAAAAATTATTAATAGCGTTTCTCTTAGTAGTATGGTTGTATGGAGCGAAGGCGTTGTAGGGGGTAGAGAAAATGAAAATGAGGTAGAAGGGGGGTATTTTCCTCTTTCATGGCTCAAGCTTCAATGGAGAAGAGAAGTAGAGAAAATTTTCCATAATCATGAGCTCTTCTTTCTTGCTTTTTTTGTGAAGGAGAGGGGGTGTATTTATAGGCATGAGGGGGAGTATGCAGTCAATTGATTCTTTTGGTTACTTGTCAAGAGCCAATTGAGCTTTATTAAGTATTCATTTTGATTGCTTACTTGTTGAATGGTGGCATGGGGATGATTATTTAATGCTTTCCCTCTCTCCAAGCATCAAAAGCGTTTTTTTTCCTATTTAAAAAAAAAACGTATTTTTCTTTTCAAAATGACTTCATCTAGTGGTTTTTGGCCTAGTTACTTCATGACTTATCTAATATAGAAAGTCATATCATACTCTTTGATACTTAACTTACTCAATATGACACTCAATCTTACGTGTTCTTCATCTACCAATTATGGCATTTGCAATTTGTCTTGTGGTTATGAAGTCAATGTGATCCTCGACTCATAAAATGCGGGAGAAATTAAATGATCAAGCTGTCATAATATTATTTACAAGGCATCTTTTCTTTTTTTTTTGGTTGGTAACATTGAGGCGTCTTCTCGTGTCAAATTATGGAATTGATTTAATGAGAGACTCAATATCAAGAAATTATGTGCGGTCACTTATTTGACAGCTTGACGATTAATTTTTAAAACGCCTCAAGCCCGAATTCGTTTCTTGATATGAAGTGCTGTGGCGGAAATATTTAGGTTGTGGAGATTATTTCAACTTGATTATGAGGATCCAAAGAAAGAACTATAAGATGAGATACTGGTGGTGGCAGTCAATTTATTTCAAGTTTCTACAATGATTCCTAAAGCAGCAACCTGTGACTTTTTTATACTTTTGATTGTTTGCCGGTTTGTAGGAATTCATTCTCATAACGAGATACCAAAATATTATTGGGATACAATTGCCGATTTTTTCATTCAAATTATTTTTGAAGATAAGATAAATGTTCACCAAGTTGTGATCTTGCTGCAGGAGCTATAGGATATTATTTTTTCTTATTACAATTCTATTTCAAGCAATGTGGGAGCTTATGTTCAAGTTATATTTTTCTCAAAGTAGTGTTCATGGAAACAACCTTTATGATGAATATATTTTTAAAGCTTTGCTACAACTCATGATGCCCTGGTTCAAGTAGTATTTTAAAGGTTTTGTCATGTTTAACAAAAAATATTTGGTTTATGAGACATGCAATGGACTTCAAGTAACTGGAAGGAGTTGTTTACTTGAACTATATGAAGTGTTGCATTGGCAATTGTATCAATTATATCTTAGAGGTGAAAATTTGTGTCATTAAAACTAGGAGTACCACTAGTAATTAGTGTAGAGAGAGCTCTCACTTTTTGAGGAGTGTTACTCATTGTTTTATTGGAAAGGGGAAAAGACAATGGATGATGGCTGAAAAACACCATCATTCTCTATCACACGTGTTTGCAGTCATCACGAGTGCTCAACATCTTCTTTCTCATCAGTGTTCCCATCTACCCATGCATGCTCATCCTGCTTCTTCATTACCAGTCTAGTTATATGTTGTATTCGTGACCATGGTGAAGATGAGGAATGAAAAGGCTCAAAAACCCATTGCTCTAAGAGAAGGCGATATCATCACCAAAATGTGCATGTAGAAGAGGAGGACTGGAGTGATAGTCCACCTGAGTTGACTCCATCAAGAGCAAAGGATATGATTCCAAAGCCTTCATCGACTGTTTCTACTGATGAGGATGGTGAGCCATCTACACCTTTAGTTGATTCAATTCTATACATGAAGGCTTCGGACCCTAATACCAAGGGCTGGCTCTTGCAAATTGGTCTCTTGAAATTTTCTGGATTGCCTTGGTCATCTTGGACCAATAATTCTCATGCCAAATAGCAGTTGTCTATTCTCGGGGAGACCAATAAGATTGGGGGTAAATTAGATATTAATCCATCTTTTTTTACTAAAGTTTTTGCTCTTGAACTTAATGATCATGTAAAACATTGGTATTGTATGGAGGCAATCATGCAAGAAGAATTTGGTAGTGCTATGAGTGATGTTGAAAATGTGGTCATGCCCAATTGACTTGGGACATTGTATTACAAGTTCATGTAGGAAGTACATGTTCCTACCATTAGAAAAAAATAGTAGAAGAGGTGCATTGGATCAATGCTTGGAGCATTGTATACTTATTTGCAAGTGGTATGCCCTGACATAAAGCCTTCTTTAGGAGATGGGAATCAAGGGAAAAGGGTTATTACATGCATGTAACGTTCTGTCCCCTCTCCGCATAAACCCCTTCTTTATTTAGGATAATGCAATTTTTGTTAATTATTCCCCCCTAACCACCATTGAACAGATGGTTGGTTTGGGGGGGGGGGACGAGGAAGAGGATGGCAGTGGATGGTAGTTGACGGCGATGGACGGTAGTTGGCGGCAGTGGGACAAGAAGCCGACGAAGGCAAAGTGGAAGTGGGAAAGGATGATGATGACGACAGGAGGGAGAAATGAGGTCTGTTTAACTAGTCATGGCCAACTAGGAGATTGCGAGCCCACCGCCATGCAAAAGGTGGTAGTCACCGCCACCACCACACCCCTATTATAACTCTCCCCCCCTCCTTAGGCAACACATGCTATTCTTCTTCCCCCCCCATCTCTTTTTTCCCCCATAACAACCCCCTCCCCCCTATTATAAAAACCACCCCACCAATTGTAAGAAAAAGGGGGATATATGAAGCCTTACAGGAGGAGAAGAAGAAGAAGAAGAGGGAGAAGAAGAGAGAGGGAGAGTAAGAGAGAGGGAGAGAGAGAGGAGAAGAAGAAGCAAAGAAGAGAGGGAGAGAGAGAGGAGACGAAGAGGAGGAGAAGAAGAAGAAAAGAAGAGAGGGAGAGAGAGAGGAGAAGACGAGAGAAGGAGAGAGAGAGAGGAGAAGAAGAGAAGAAGAGAAGAAGAAGGAGAAGAAGAAGAGGGAGAGAGAGAGGGGAAGAAGAGGAGGAGAAGAGGAAGAGAAGGAGGCCTTCCCCCCCTTAGAGGAGGGTGAACTCACATGTGCCATTCATTCCATCTTTCTAGGAGTTTAACACTCCATTTCCCTGCTATTTTAACCATTGCAAATCGAAAGAGTCACCCTAGCACACCATTTCTCTGGGGAAAGAAAGAGACATATATTTGTAACCCAAAAGTATGGCCCCAAAACGGAGAGAGACATGTATCAAGAGTAATCCCGCATCCAACAATGGAGCCACCGACCAAGGCATTTCTACGAATATGAATACAACGTCGATTATGGATAATTCATATTCGATTATCCAAGTACAAATTTCCATCTGCGCTATTCATTGAGGTATAGGTATGCGCGTGAATTCAACTTCAACAAGAAGCTTGAATTTATCATTTTCAATAATTAGCAAACTCATAGGGGATCATAGGTTAATTCTTTCCGCAACCATAGATGAGCTTGCATAGATTTATGCATATGGCACATTGAGGTTCTCACAAACCCATGTACTCAAATATCTTGTATCCCAGTAGTATCCCAGTAGTACTACACGACAAAGTTATACGTGGCATAAAGAACATATAAGGTTACTTAAGGGTTATGCACATAGGCAATGCATGCACAGGAAAGACTAAATGAAAGATGCATTGATGGTACACAAATTGACCTTGCATTAAATTCTTGATAATGTCATGAACTATAAATTCATTGGATTTTGAAGTTGTGGGTAACTAGTACAAACAACACTCATTAGGATTAAAATTACGATGCCTTGAGATCCGTCCCATAGTGACTATGTTCATCAAACCTATTCGAGGGTTGGGCTAGATGTGGCAACAGCCTTAGGGCAAGCAAAGAGCTCAAGGACTAGGAAACCCTAAGTCAAAAGAAAGATTGATGCTTTGTAATTGCTGAGAAGAAGGTTGGGTTATCGATTAATGTAAGTGATTAATAGAACTTATGACTTGAACAATGTTGAAACCTTAACGTATGATGCCTTAGTCGGCAGAAGAGTGTGTTAAGTAAGTTTTATGTAGAATCACTCTTGGTCCGAAGGGGGAGAGAAAACACACAACGGAAGCTTATCATGACTATTCTTGCAATGTTTAGAAAGGAGTATCATTGTTTGTTGGGTGATCAAATAACATCCTAAATGCTCTTGCATTAAATTGACTGTTGGGATGTGAGTTGGATGATTATTCCAAGTGCTTCTGTTTGATGGTAAATGCATGGCAGGGGTCTGTAATGACAAGTTGCTATGGGAATAAAGGATGTTCTTCTTGGAAGATGATATTAGGCTGATTGCCTTGATTGTGCTTGATTCTTAATTGGATTAATTAAGGAAGGATATTTGCACGGGTGGATCATCTCCAAGATCGCACTGCGGATTACCCCAAGACGGCACTGCTCAATTCACGGGTCGAAGGTTGAGTGGTGAAAAGGCCAACCATGGAAAGTGTGTCTCACTCCTAGGTCACTTGGGGTTAGTGGAGCTCTAGACACCCCTTGCCGAGTCCAAAATGGAGCTATAGACTGCCATGAGCATGTCTAGGGCGTTGGAAGATCCTATTCTAGATAAAGGATGGAAATTTTGGTGCCATGTGATTTGGATTGAGTAATTTCGTTGGATAGAAGGGATACATAATTCTCCTGTATGGGGAAGAGACAAATATTAACTTGAAGATAAGTTAAGGAACTTGTTTGTCAAAAGGACTGCTTGTTTGTTTTTGTGTCTGTACTATACATTACGCAAACAAACCTTGTTTACTATGTTAAAATATTGAGAATGCATGCTATGGAGGATCATTGATGAGCAAATAGACAATCATAATGAGGCAGAAGCATTGATAAAGAAGAAAAACTAATATTATCCAAGCATAATGCAAGTACAACTGACTGAATATAATTGATTGAATGAGTGTGGGGATGAGTGCCTTTTATAGGCTTACAGTAGGTGGTGTTGGTAGGTGGAGATAGATGGAAAGGAACCATGGTATTCAACAACCATGGTTTTAATAAACCGTGCATACATGACCTAGTCTAAGGCTTTATTAGCTGTATGTTTCTTTGCCTTGTTTGTCCCATACAAAGAGGCTATGGTGGATGTGATTGCACATTTCTCAACACCCCTCCTCAATCACAACCAGAAAGGACATTGAGTATACAGAGGCTATCATGAGTAGAACCTTGCTAAGTGTAGACATGGAAGAAACAAAAAAAAAAACAACAACCATACAAAGCTAGAGGCTCTTACAAGGCCCCACTAAGTGTGTAGAGGCTGTAGTGTGCAAAGGCTACATGAGGAGTTTTAGGAGCTTATGGTGGGAACATAAGGTAAGTCCACATGTTAAACTAAAAAAGTCTATCATTAGAAAATGAACTACAAAAGAGGGACTGGTGAGTCCTATCCTTTTGTACTTGGGGTTCTTCTTCTCCTTCTTCTTCAATGTTGTCTTCATCTTCTTTGACTGTAGCAAGATATGCTCTTTGAGATTTTTTCTTAGCATAGCAAAATTTCTCAATATGCCTAGATTTCTTACAAAAGTCACAGAGTATGCTTTTCTTCCCTTTCACATAGAGGAGTTGTTGGTCTCCTCTTGGGATGCTTGTTTCTCCTTTGTTCTTGATCTTCTTTTCCTCTTCCAGGGGAGAGGCTTTGATGTCCACAAGTTTTGGCTTTGTCATGTTGATTAATGTGGTAGACACATGATCAAACTCAGGTGGAAGACTTTTGAGAAGCACTCCAATGCAAATGTCTTCATCCATCTTCAAGTTGATTCCTGCACGTTGTCTCAACAAGCTTTCTATATAATTCAAATGAGTTGCAAGTGAGGTATTACTTTGCATGTCGAGTCTTAAAAATTCAATTAGTAAACCATATTTTGAGGATTTAGAATGAGCTCCAAATAAGGTTTCTAATCGATCCCATGTCGCGTAAGAGGTTTCACAATCATCAACATGATGAATGTAGCTATCATCAAGTTCGAGCTTGATAATTTCTTGAGTCTTGTCATCATTTTTATCCCATACGATTGAAAGTACAGCTTCCCTTGGTTTCTTCTCTTGACCACTTGTGATTGACCACAAGCCTTTCTTCATTAGGATCAGTTTGATCCTAGTTTGCCATGTATGGAATCCAATTCCATTGAATCATGATGTCGGTGAGTCCTTGCCCATTTTGAGATTTCAAGATCAGCACCAAATCAGCTCCAAACAATTCAAATTTTAGTTGAGCGTAAGTGCTAAGAACCACTAAGTGATTAGTACCAAGTGATGCTAGATGATTTGATGACTATAATTCCCTTGAAGTTGGAATCTTCAAGATCTTGCAAATCTGAGTCTTCACCTCCTTGATTTGATGCTGGAGTTGCGAAAAAAATTAGTTTTGATCAGAGGCAAAGCTGATTATGTTAAATGGCATAAATGCTAAAAGCACTAGATGGGTGTCAATGGACATTGTTGCTTGAAATGTTTGATAATCTTGTCAAGATCTCCCCTCCTTGCTGGTAAGTAACTTGAATGCTTATTGAATACTAAGTGTTGGAGTAGATTAGAGATTCAGTGACTTGATTTGAGCCACAGAAGTGAGAGAAGGAAGTGAAGCAAGAGCTTAAAGATTGATAGCTATGGTTGCCCTCTTTAGGGTTTTGACAGGCGATTGGTTTTTTCCTTATTGCAGCACAAAGACTCAATCATTTTACAAACCCTCTGAGCTAGAGATAGAGTGGTTATGTGGCTTCAATTGCCCTATGGTCATGGGTAGCATCGATGCACCTTTAGGTAGAATCAATGGTACGAACTACAGATGGTGCAAACTGGACAGCGAACTGTTGCAGGCACAATGCTGAGTAGAGGGGCAACAACATTGGGATTTGAAGTGATAGGGAGGAGCGCTTAGAGTCAAGGAAGGTTTTCCTAGAAGAAAGCATGAGCTAAAATGGCCTGGATTGGGAGCTTCAAGTCCTCCACTGAAGGTGGGTAGCTATGGAGGTAGGTGAGAGATCCAAGGAAAAGTGGAGGGAGCCAAAAATTCAAACTGAAATGACTCAATTAGTGGCCTCATGACTCATTGACTTAAAAACCGCTCTAATACCATGTTAAAATACTAAGAATGAATGCTATGGAGGATCATTGATGAGCAAATAGACAATCATAATGAGGAAGAAGCATTGATAAAGAAGAACAACTAATATTATCCAAGTATAATGCAAGTACAACTGACTTAAAATAACTGGTTGAATGAGTGTGGGGATGAGTGCCTTTTATAGGCTTACAATAGTTGGTATTGGTAGGTGGAGATAGGTGGAAAGGGACCATGGTATTCAACAACCATGGTTTTAATAAACCATGCATACATGACCTAGTCTAAGGCTTTATTTGCTGTATGTTTCTTTGCCTTGTTTGTCCCATACAAAGAGGCTATGGTGGATGTGATTGCACATTTCTCAACACCCTAAAAGGCTTAATTAATGAAGCTAATTTTAAATGTCACACATAAATGTGGTAAGACCTGATTAGAAAACTAAAGCTATTAGGGGAAGCGGGTGGGAAAAATCCCCGATGGATCCGCCCTACGATAGGGTGGTCCCAGAGAATTGGGAGGCTTCTCACAAGGACTAATCGCCGTTCGACTTTAGGTATTGTTAAGTTAGAAACTGATTCATGCCATTTTAGGGGATTGGAATGGGACTATGCCGCCCTACGAGTAGAGAGGTTGAGTGGCGCAGCCCTCTCATTTCCCATTCTCTTTGAACCAAGTGTGGTATGGATCTGCTTTGGATTGGGTATCTCTACATAAAGAAGGATGTCTAAAACTCGACGCTAGAATGCTGTTAGGAGAATTTGGCCCTAGGAACCCAAATTTCACGTCGATTTTAGTGGGTTCAGCCATAAACATTTCGTTGCAAGGCGGACTGGGAAAACCCTAGGTGACAAACCCCAAAACATTCCCTAGGAGTGCCAAGCGGTGATGCTTAGATTCATTTCTCGATGGACTGCTAAAACATGCTTGGACAAGGGCACATTATAGTTTGTATTAGAGCTAAACTTTGTAATTATGTGTGATTGATTAATGTGTAGTTCGTAGACATATCCTAAATAGAATAACCTAAGCGGTATGGCTTGATTGCTAGGCACCTTCTGCACCCATGAATGCTAGCATGCAAGAGAAGAAATTCCTTCTCAAGCAAATTAAGGCACTTGAGTTTGATGGAGAAGGGATAGATGTCGCAGCAGAAGCAGAGATATGGATTGAGTCGATGGATGACTATTTCTCTGCTTTGAGAATTGCCTCTACCAATCAAGCAATGATAGCCAAACTTAAGTTAGTTGGCCAGGCTCGGATATGGTGGAAGCAATGGTGCAAAGATCCAGGTGTTTCTGAAGCCGCTGCTACTTGGGCTTAGCTAAAAGATGTTGTACACGAACAATACCTTCCATTGACCTACCAAACTTTGAAGATGAATGAATTATTCAAGTCAAGCACTGGAATTAACCCTAGAAGCTTACTACTCAAAGTTTGTAACCCTACTAAAATATGCACCACCTATGGATATTGCACAACAAGCATCCAAGTTTTGCCATGGCCTAAACACTCCTCTAAACCATTGTCTTGAAGCAATGTGTCCAACGGACTTGTAAGATGCATTACTTCGAGCAACGCCAATTTTCCAATAAACTTAAACTGGGAAATGGTGACAAAGATGACTCCTGAGATCAAGGTAAGAGATGCCACATGTGTGGGGAGATAGGGCACATCCGCAGGAGATGTCCCTACCGCCAATGCTACCACTGCAATGAGCTAGGGCACATCCAAGTAGATTGCCCTAACTTAAGCTTAGAAGATATTAAGCCTCTAAGAAAACAAAGCTACACAAGTGCAATCTATGGATATATAGAGGAATCGGATGAAAAAGAAGACCTAGAACCCACTACACCTTATTAGGATGACTAGAAATCCTAGAAGCTTAATTGACATGTAACACAAATTACATTGAGAAAAAATCCTACACTTTTACTTGTGATTAATTGGGATAATATGAGTTGCACTACTTGAATCATTAAAAGTAGCATAGAGAACGCATGGTGGGTCCTAACCCACAGGCATTAAGCCCCATTAATGCTCATCTTCCCCAGTTCTTTTGAGATGAGGACATCTTGATTTCTCTAAGGGGAGAGGATGTAATGTTTCATCCCCTCTCCGCATAAACCCCTCCTTTATTTAGGATAATAAGAAATTTTTTAATTATTTCCCCCTAATTGCCACCAAATAGATGGCGGTGGGGGGGGGATGAGGAAGAGGACGATAGTTGACGGTGGTAGATGACAGTTGATGGCAGTGGAAGAAGAAGCCGAGGAAGGCAAAGCAAAAGCGGGAGAGGATGATGATGATGACAAGATGGAGAAATGAGGTCTACTTAACCAATCATGGCCAGCTTTGGGAGATTGTGAGCCCGCCACCATGAAAAAGGTGGTAGTCACTGCCACCACCACACCCCTATTATAACTCCCCCCCCTTTTAAGCAAGGCACACTATTATTCTCCCCTCCCCCAGACTAACTCTTTCTTCCCCCATAACAACCCCCTCACCCCCCCATTATAAAAACCACCCCCCCCAATCATAAGAAAAAGGGGGATCTATGAAGCGTTAGAGGAGGGAGAAAGAGAGAGGAGAAGAAGAGGAGAAGAAGAGGAAGAGGAGAAGAGGAGGAGGGAGAAGAAGAGAGAGGGAGAGTAAGAGAGAGGGAGAGAGAGAGGAGAAGAGGAGGAGGAGAAGAAGAAGAAGAAGCAAAGAAGAGAGGGAGAGAGAGAGTAGAAGAAGAGAGAAGGAGAGAGACAGGAGAAGAAGAGAAAAAGAAGGAGAAGAAGATGAGGGAGAGAGAGAGGGAAAGAAGAGGAGGAGAAGAGGAAGAGAAGAAGGAGACCTTTCCCCCCCTTAGAGAGTGACCTCACATGTGCCCTTCATTCCATCTTTCCGCGAGTTTAACACTCCATTTCCCCGCCAATTTAACCCCATCACAAATTGAAAGAAGTCACCCCAGCACACCATTTCTCTGAGGAGAGAAAGAGAGGGAGATTCATAAGCCGAAAGTATGGCTCCAAAATGGAGAGAGACATGCATTAGCAGTAATCCCACATCCAACAATGGAGCCACCGGCCAAGGTGTCTCTGCGAATACAAATACAACGTCGGGTATGGATAATTCATATCCGATTATCCAAGTACAAATTGCCATCTCCGCTATTCATTGAGGTATAGGTATGCACGTGAATTCAAATTCAACAAGCAGCTTGAATTTATCATTTTCGATAATTAGCAAACTCATAGGGGATCATAGGTTAATTCTTTCCACAACCATAGATGACCTTGCATAGATTTATGCATATGGCGCATTGAGATTTTCACAAACCCATGTACTCAAATGCCTTGCATCCTAGTACTATGAGACTAAGTTATATGTGGAATAAAGAACATATAAGGTTACTAAAGGGTTATGCACATAGATGATGCATGTACATGAAAGACTAAATGAAACATGCATCGATGGTACACAAATTGACCTTGTATTAAAGTCTTGCTAATGTCACGAACTATAAATTCAAGGGGGAGAGCAAACAAGAGATGAAAGGTTATCACAACTATTGTGGCAATGTTTGGAAAGGAGTACCATTGTTTGTTGGTTGATCAAATAACGTCCTAAATGCTCTTGCATTAAATTGACTATTGGGATGTGAATTGGATGATTATTCCAAGTGTTTGTGTTTCATGGTAAATGCATGGCAGGGGTCTATAATGACAAGTTACCATGGAAATAAAGGAATATTCTTCGTGGAAGATGATATTAAGCTGATTGCCTTGATTGTGCTTGATTCTTAATTGGATTGATTAAGGAAGGATATTTTCATGGGTGGATCATCTCCAAGATCGCACCGCGGATTACCCCGAGAGGGCACTGCTCGATTCATGGGCAGAAGGTGGAGTGGTGAAAAGGCCAACCATGGAAAGTGTGTCTCACTCCTAGGTCACTTGGGGTCAGTGGAGCTCAGCTCTGGACACCCCTTGTCGAGTCCAGAATGGAGTTGTAGACTGCCGTGAGCCCAACATCTAGGGCGTTGGAATATCCTATTCTAGATAAAGGATGGAAATTTTGGTGCATGTGATTTGGACCAGGTACTTCTGTTGAACAGAAGGGATACATAATTCTCTTGTTTGGGCAGGAGACAAAGAATAACTTGAAGATAAGTTAAGGAACTTGTTTGTCAAAAGGACTGATTGTTTGTTTTCGTGTCTGTGCTATAAATTACGCAAACAAACCATATTCCCTAAAAGGCTTAATTAATGAAGCTGATTTTAAATGTCCCACATAAATGTGGTAGGACCTAATTAGAAAAATAAAGCTATCAAGGGAAGCGGGTGGGTGGAATCCCTAATGGATCCGCCCTATGGCAGGGTGGTCCTGGAGAACTAGGAGGCTTCTCACAAGGGCTAATCATCGTTTGACTTTAGGTATTGTTAAGTTAGAGCCCAATTCATGCCATTGTAGGGGATTGGAATGGGACTATGCCCTATGGGCAGAGAGGTTGAGTAGCGCATCCCTCTCATTTTCCATTCTCTTTGAACCAAGTGCGGTATATGGATCTGCTTCGGAGTGGGTATCTCTACGTAAAGTAGGATATCGAAAACCTAACGCTAGAATGATGTTAGGAGACCTTGGCCTTAGGAACCTAGATTTTAGGTCGATCCTAGTGGGTTCCGTTGTGAGGTGGACTCGGGAAACCCTAGGCGACAAACCCCGAAACATTCCCTAGGAGTGTCGGGCGGTGACGCTTAGATTTGTTTCTCGATGGACCACTAAAACGTGCTTGGACAACCCATAGGCAGGCACGTTACAATGCAAGAATACGAAGATGGTTGAGGATATTCTTATTGATGTCTATGATAAGGATATGGGTTCTTTTGATGCATTGGGTGATCATAGCACCACTAATCATGCATGTAAATTGTTTGCTTCACTTAATATGGGACTTGGGTTGAGTGAGTTATAGCAAGATGATGCTTTTGGTTGTTCTATGTCTTTGGGATTTTCATAGTGGTGCAATGATGATGTTAGGGAGGGTTTGTCTCATGATGTTGATGCAATCATTACATGTATGCAAAAGAAATTCTAGTTTTCCAAAGACAAAGTGGAGATTATGCAGAATACATAGGATTTGGTGCACAACAGAATGTTAGGCATGTTGAATGGAAAACGTCATTACCGGATTATGTGCCTAATAATCTTTGAGAAGCATGTTGTGTCACGGCAAGAATGCATAAGTTCATGATGGATATGTATTGAGATGGACTTGTTAAACTTGAAGTGGTTCAATCATTGCAGGAACTGTTGGCTTGTGAAAAGCCTCAAAGAGACACTATGCATATTGACATGGATAAAATGAAATAGTTACATGAGAATGAAGTAGATGCTTTGAGAAGGAAAATTGATGGATATGAAAATATGCTTCATAATTATAAGATATCTTCATTGGCTTTTAAGGAATGAACAGCCAATATGTAGAATTGATTTCAAAATGAGATAGATTTGGTGGCATAGGAAATTCCAAACTCAAGGCAGAGAAAATTCTCTTGGATGTTAGAATGCAACCTTTGTTGAAGGTCAAAAAGCAGCTTTTGCAAGATATGGAAGTGGAATTAGATGGTTTGATTTTTATGGAGAAAGATTTAAGTGCCATGAGGAATATCTTGAATAAGTTTATGTCTGATCAATGGAATCTTATGACTGGTAAGATGGCTCAAGTAATCTCTTGGCCATATGTATTGGTTTAACATGGTTCTATTTTTGAAAATTTGGAAGCATTAGTACATGAGAAGGATTCTCTCAAAGAAAACTTGGAAAATTTATAGGCTGCGTATAATAAACTACTTGTTATGCTTTTGGATTTACAGGGTTTGAAGCCTCAAAATAAAGCTGAAAATTAGTCGTCTAAAGTTGATGAGATAAGATTTGAAATTAGTAAAGTTTTGTAGGATATCTGTCAAAAAATTAAGATAAGAGAACTTAATTTAGAAAAAATTCAAGAAATGGAAGTTGTACCTTTCACATCACATGATCATAATGTGTAGGAACAATCTCATGTGATGTCTACTAGTGAATCTCATGATGCTCATGAGCAACCTAGCTCATGAGATATTTTGGTAGCCCGCTCAGACTTTGTATCTCCATCATACTATTGTCAAGATTGTGGGAGAGAAGGAAGGAGTCTCACTTGTAGCTTTCTTGCTTGCACAATGGGGGAATACACACAGAGATGGAGGCTGAAAATAGTTTTCCTCTTCTTAGTTGTGTAAGCCAAAAAGAACTCTAGTACAAAGAAATAGAAGAACCCTATATATGGGTCTCAAACCAAACTCAGCTAACTAAGGTGGCATACTAACTGAGCCACGAACTAGAGTAGATAAGGATAGCTATCATGTAGCTATTATTCATGGGCAGTGTACCAACCGCGTCTGCAACTGACAAGTCGGTGACATAAATACACAACGGTCACCCTGGCGTATCACGAGTGGAGCTCGATATCTCAACACTCCCCCTCGAGCTCAATCCCAATTCCTGCACACCAAGCAGGTCTCTGAACTTGCGCAGCTTCTCTACGCCCCAATGCCTTCGTGAATATGTCAGCTACCTGATCCTCTGTGCTGACATAAACTAGATCAATAAGACCTAGTAAAACCCTCTCTCGCAGATAGTGATAATGCACCTCAATGTGCTTTGTTCTAGCATGATAGACTGGGTTATTTGCCAAGTGTATACTACTCATGTTGTCACAATAAATGACGACTGGCCCATCTGTAGGCTGATGCATATCATAAAGTAGCTTATGCAACCAAGCTACCTCACATGCAGCCATCGCTACGCCCTTGTACTCAGTCTCTGTGCTGGATAAGGCAACTGTAGGCTGTTTCTTGCTGCTCCAAGTGACTACAACACTCCCAAAAGAGAACACATATCCACTGGTAGATCGTCTATCAGAAATGCTACCAGCTCAATCGGCATCAGTGTATCCATGCAACTGTATCTGAACCCCAGTCTCATAAAATAGTCCATACTGCAATGTGGACTTCACATACCTGAGTATGCGTCTAGCCGCATCCAAATGCGGTTTCCTTGGAGCCTGCATAAACTGACTTACCAATCCAACAGCATAGCTCAAATCTGGCCTGGTAATAGTCATATAAATCAAGCTTCTTACTATGCGTCTGTACATAGTAGGGTCTTCCAGAAGCTCACCTGCATCTGCGCTCAGCTTCACATTCTGCTCCAAAGGAACTGAAATAGGCTTACAGCCTGTCATCCCATATTTGGACAGCATGTCCAATCCATACTGCCTCTGCAAGAGCTGTATCCCACTTGGTGATCTAATCACCTCAATGCCCAAGAAATAACGCAGCTCTCCCAAATCCTTCATCTCAAACTTCTGCTTCAATAGCATTTTCACATGAAGGATATCTTCATCACTGTCACCTGTCATAATCAAATCATCAACATAAATAACAAGTAGCATAATACCTTTCTCTGTTTTTCTCACATAAAGTGAGAAATCTGCCTTGGAAATCTGAAAACCAATAGTGACAAGATACTGTCCTATCTTGTCAGACCATGCTCTAGGTGCTTGCTTCAAGCCATACAAGGCTTTCTTCAACCTGCAAACAAACTCAGGATGAACAGCATGCACATAACCTAGTGGCTGCTCCATATAGACCTCTTCTTGCAAATCACCATGCAAGAAGGCATTCTTTACATCCATCTGATGTAAAGACCATCCCTTTGATGCAGCCATAGCAATGACTGCTCTTACGGTTTCCATCCTTGCAACCGGACTGAATGTTTCTTCATAGTCAATGCCATATGTTTGTGCATACCCCTTGACTACTAATCTTGCCTTGTATCTGTTCACAGAACCATCTGCATTGTGCTTCACCTTATAAACCCACTTACAACCAACTGCATTCTTACCTTTAGGCAAAGGTACTAACTCCCATGTAGCATTTGCTTCCAAGGCATCCATTTCTTCATCCATGGCTTTCTCCCATTTTTCTTTTCCCATGGCTTGCTCAAAAGAAGTGGGTTCTGGTTCATGTATCACTTTGACCATATATGCATAGTGAATGGCTGTAAATCCATCATATTTCAGCCTATCCACAGGATACCTAGCTCTCGTAGACCTGCGCAAAGTAGGTTCACTCCCAGGTGCTCTCAAAACATCCCTGGTCTTCCTTACTCCAGGTGTAACAATAGAAGGAATACCCAACTCATCATCAATGCTATGTTCTGAGCCACTGGATTCACCATCCACATAAGAGTGACCTGCATTCACATCAAACATGGGCTGATCAACCTTCTCTTTTCCTTTTCGTGATACCTGCATACCACTATCTGCATTACTTTGAGAAGATTCTCCTGATCTCAATCTGCCTGTCCATGGCGAAGAATGTGAACCACTGCTAGAGGATGCTCCAGGTCCACTAATATTTTGTGACTGGTGCTGTGAATTCTGTGCAGCATTACCATTTTGTGCATCTATATCATCAATCACATTTACTGGTTTATACCAACTACTCATCTCATCAAAAACAACATCTCTGCTCACTGTAAACTTACGAGTAGAAGGGTTATAGCATCTATACCCTTTTTGCTGCAGAGAGTAACCAATAAAGATGCACTTCTTAGCTTTTGGATCCAACTTGGATCTCAATTCATCTGGCACATGTACATAGGCAATGCAACCAAAAATTTTCAAATGAGAAATATCTGGTTTCCTACCAGTATACCTCTCCTCTGGAGTCATTCCATGTATTGCTGCAGTGGGAGTCCTGTTCATTATGTAGACTGCTGTAGCAACTGCTTCAGCCCAATAAAAATCTGGCAAGTCTTTTTCATTGAGCATGGCACGAGATATCTCTCCAATATGCCTGTTTTTCCTTTCTGCAATTCCATTTTGTTGTGGGGTATGACTGCATGAATATTGCTGCTTTATGCCATGCTCCTGCAGGAACCTTGCAAACTCATTTGAGAGGTACTCTCCCCCTCCATCTGACCTTAGGCATTTTATTTGTAGGCCTGTTTCTTTTTCAACCATAGCTTTAAGGGTTTTGAAATGCCCAAAAACTTCACTTTTCTTTTTCATAAAATACACCCAAAATTTTCTGCTATAGTCATCAATAAAAGTGACAAAATAATGACAGCCTCCAAGAGATGCAGCTTTAGTAGTCCACACATCAGAGTGGATTAATTCCAATGGCTTCTCACTCTCTTGAACATGTCTAGGAAATGGTTTCCTTGCCTGTTTTCCAAACTGACAGGCTTCACATACCTTATGCATTTCTGCAACCTTGAATTTAGGCAAACCTGCAATAATATTTTGGGCCTGCATTGATTTAAGTCGTTGTACATTAACATGACCAATGCATTTATGCCAGATATCAATATCTGCAACTACACCGGTCCCATGTGCAAACATTGCTGCACTCAATTCAGACATGTCTGCATCCAACGTAAACATTCTGCCCTTTTTCTTTCCTTTTGCTATCAAGCGACCTTTATTTTTCATATCCTCAACAAAGCATCCATGAGGATTAAATCTGACCTGCAAGCCCTGCTCAACCATTTGACCAACAGAAACCAGATTCTTGGTGATATTCGGGACATGAAATACATCGGACATGTATTTCTTTTTCCCATCCTACATAGACAAATGAATTTTTCCAATCTGCACAATAGGATGTGCAGTATCATCACCAGTCTCCACAAATCCTAGTTTTTCCATTTTCCTTGCATCCTCCATCCATTCTGCATGACCTGTCATGTGGTTTGATGCACCTGAGTCAACATACCATACATCATTGCTTTCTTCTGCACTTGTCACAGAATTGTTCATGTGCTGCACCATAAACAAATGCTCATTTCTGTCATCACCCTGTCTACTAGAAGATGCATAATTTCCTTGTTGCAGTTTTCCATTCATGATGTCATTCTGCTTTTTATAGCAGTCCTTAGCCATATGACCCATTTTACCACAGTAGTAGCATTCAATATTACTGTTTGCATTTTGGTCTCTTTGACATCCACCACGACCTCTTTGGCTCCTCTGCCTCTAGAGTTACCACGTCCTCCTCCATAGGACTGGTTTTCTTGAGTTTGCTGCATATTCTGATTTCTACCATGGCCTCCAAATCGGCCTCCTCTACCTCTGCCTCTACCTCTTCCAGCATTTGAGTAGAAGACAGCTTCCTTTGAAGTTCCTCCTGAAGAAGATGCACCACCATTTCTCTGCTCCTCAGAAATTAGAAGAGCAATCAACTCCTCAAAATCAGGAAATCTTTCACGAACTGAAATGGATGTCCGAAACTGTGCATAATCCTTTCCTAGACCATTCAAGGTCACAGAAACTAAATCATCATCTTCCACTGGCGATCCAATGGAAGCAAGTGCATCTGCAATCTTCTTCACCTTCATGTGGTAGTCATTGATGCTCATACTTTCTCTTTGCACATTATGCAACTCTTGCTTGAGCTGCATTTTCCTGGCTTGCGTATTTGTGCTATACATTTTTGACAAAGTATCCCATGCCTCCTTTGGCGTACTTGCATCTTGAATATGCACAATCATAGAGTCTGAAATACTGATAGACAGCCAGTACATAACTTTCCTGGCTCTCTCATGCCATGCTTTAAATGCCTGCATTTGCTGTTGATTGGGAACATCAGGAAGAACTGGTTCTTCTTCATTTCCTGCAACAAATTCCCAATATCCTTTTCCCATAAGGAAATTTGTCATTCTAAACTTCCATGCCTGGAAGTTGTTCTTGTCAAGCTTTTCAGTTACAATCTGTGAAAGAGAATCAGACGCCATTACAAAACACTACGAAAAATTCTGTCACTGCAAAAACTCAGCTTCACCCTCACAAGGGCAAATCTGCAAAACTGGCGAAAGTGGTATTTGACCACACAGTCACTTCCTAGTGACGATTTTGCATAAACAGCAACCAAGGATGATTCTGAAACTCCCAATGTCTCTGCGCACAAGCATACGATGCAATTTCTACAGTAACTTTTCACCGACCTGTAGAACAGTGGTCGCACAGCATAAAACATGGCCTTTTCCTGAGTGCGTGCAGAAAACTTCCGCCTCCAAAACAGGCCCCGAAATGGCCTCAAATAAAAAAAACAGGCTCGCGAGGGCTAAAGCCCACCCGCAGCATATACTGCCCTCTTGCTTCACCGCGAAGGGTGTCTCAACCTGAGACAATGCACTCCTGCAATTTTCGGCTGTGCTACCTGCAGAGATCTGCTCCCAAAACAGAAAATGAAAGCAACACTGCTCCTCTTACCAGAACACCGCGAGCTTGGCTTGCTTTCTTGAGCTCCTTACCACGAACAAGGCTCTGATACCATGTCAAGATTGTGGGAGAGAAGGAAGGAGTCTCACTTGTAGCTTTCTTGCTTGCACAATGGGGGAATACACACAGAGATGGAGGCTGAAAATAGTTTTCCTCTTCTTAGTTGTGTAAGCCAAAAGGAACTCTAGTACAAAGAAATAGAAGAACCCTATATATGGGTCTCAAACCAAACTCAGCTAACTAAGGTGGCATACTAACTGAGCCACGAACTAGAGTAGATAAGGATAGCTATCATGTAGCTATTATTCATGGGCGGTGTACCAACCGCGTCTGCAACTGACAAGTCGGTGACATAAATACACAACGGTCACCCTGGCATATCATGAGTGGAGCTCGATATCTCAACAACTATGACATGTATGCCTTTATTTTTTCTTGACTATCTCTTGAGTAGATTATGTAACTATAGTAGAGGTCTATAAGTATCCTACTAGAGAGGCTCTACTTATTGTTTCCCTTTGTGGCTTACTTCATGGTGCAAACCTATGCTAGGTGTTAGCCGTTAGCCTAATTCACTATGTTTGCCCCCCTTAGCATGGTTTAGAGCCTTAGTCTATACTATTTCCTGTATGAAGCACTCTTAAAATGCATCATGAAGTATAGTTTGTAGGAAGTTTGTAAAACATGACCTGAAGAGGTATTGTATGTCTTTCTCACATATGGATCATCATTCTTAATCATGACTAGCTGTATGTTAGAGTTCCTTTCTTAACAATACAATATGTCAGTGGGCACCAATGGCTATGGCTACCAAAGCACTCCATCATTAACAACACCACAACATGCATCCTCCATCTGCCTGTTATTATTGAACTAAACTCTATGCTTCCATCTAGCAGCTAGAAAGGCACCAAGACCCCACAATTACTGAAAGCCATAATGGAACTACTCCATGATACTATAAGCAAGAGCCAAAAACTCTCCATGCCCCCTCACCACTACCATCTCCTCACAAGTGGAGACCTAAGCATTTGGAGGTTACAACCCTCCCACACATATCCACACAAGCTACACCACTGGACAACTAATAGAATTTGGAGACAACTATGCCTTCACCCCTAGAAAGGGCACCAAACACCGCCATTTTCAATTCACCTACAACAACCACAACACCTCTAAACGTACCAACATTGGATGATAAACAAGCAAACCCTCTAGCGAGGTCAAGTAAAGGTACATCATTAGTAAGTAACATGAAACCCAAAGGATCTGTTGAGTTATTGCTAAAGGATCTAGCGAGGTCAAGTAAAGGTACATCATTAGTAAGTGACATGAAACCCAAAGGATCTGTTGAGTTATTGCCCTCTTACCTCAGATCTTCTCTTGTAGAGCTTGTTGTAGACATGGCTGCTGATATTAGTGAGATTATTGTTGATAGCATAAGCCATCTTGACAATACCTTCACCCTATTTGCTTGCAGCTATGATCACTTGGACCTAGGCTTATTAGATGAAGTTGCTACAATGGCAGTAAGAGTTTTTCCCTACTTTTGGGAAGAATATGAATTCATCTTCACCAAGCACACCTCTATTGCCAAAGAGCTCATTGCCACTCAAGTTAGTAAAGGAACAAGACATACATGGCCAATTAATCACAGCTTTCAAATGTAGCGATGTGAGTGGAAGCCTCCAAGATAGAAATAGCAAACCTAGAGAAGCTAGCCACATTAGAACATGAATTCCTTCAAAAGTGGTTCACCTTATGTGCATAGTGGGAATGATGTGGCTGCTAGATAATGACAAATGCATAGCAATGACAAGCCATCAAGACCATTGATTATGATCCCACTTACACTACATCCACTTCTTTCTATGTGCTAACCATCACCTACAACACTCCTTTGGAAGACCATGTGCTCCTACATCCATACTTAGATAGAGTCCTATGTGAGGAGGAACTACACATTGCCAGCTGCTTGAACACATGTGATTTCCTCATAGACGTGCTCACATATATCACACATGTGGGCATTAGACCAAGTGACATGGACCACTATGTTGCCATAGAATACAATCCAAATTTCTATGATTGGCTTCTCTAGCAAGGTCTGACAAGATCTCTTTAGTGTAGATACCATGTGCCTCTCACCCATTCACTTGTGAAAACTTCATTTCCTTCTAACTTTTCTTTTTTGTCCGTTTATTCAATGTTCCACCACTCTACCATCCTCACCCCTGCAAGGTAGGAAGCATTGCTAATTTTCTTGGGAGGGGAGGGAGTGTTCAAATGCAAATGTAGTCATTTCAGATTTAGTCATTACATTATGTATAAGAGTTCAAATCTCTCTTAACCACAAATTTTTCCATTTCTTATTGGCATACCTAAAATGTGTGGAGTCAACAAAAAAGTGATCCATGAGAGACATGGGAAACCCCAAATCCCTTTCACAGATGCAAAACATGCAAAGTACAATATGAATGCAGACATCACGGAGATAAATCTCAGACAGGTGGTGGACGATGAACAAAAGGCAAAGGAATTGATGGAATTGTGCTCCCTAACAAAGTATGTGGAAAAATTTGGAGGTAGGTTCAACCACCCGAAGTGCACTGAATTCCTTACAAATTACGATGGACAAAAGAACATAGGGACCATCAAAATGCAGACTGTTGAAGGGGTACAAAAGATGAAGATTTCACTTTCATTAGGTTTGGTGCATAGGGCCCTAAGATTGCCAACCATGTTGATAAACATGGATCTTGAACACAATTTAGCTATGGATTCTTGAACTCTAAGCAAGAGACATGAAGAAGACTAATGACTAGACACGGAATTTCACTCAAGTGAATTAGGTTCCAAGATAGATTAGTTTGGACTCATAAACACAATCTTGAGTGGATAGAGTTACAGACTCTAAGTACAAAGTACAATAGCATTGCATTAAAAAGTGAACCAAATACATTCTGTTATAGCTTTTCAGCTTCTCCACTATCCTCACTGTGCATATGGGATTCACAACATCTCTTCTTGGAGCTTACATCATTTGTTATTTCTCAACACCCCCCCTCAAATGATGAGTCCCTACACTTGTTGGATTTTGCCTCCCCAGATGATAACATGACCTAGGAGATTAGCTCATAGCTTGAGACTTTACATCTTTGGCAAGGGTTTTTACAAAGAAAATCCACTATGGGAACAAATTCCTTACAACAATCTGTCAGAGTTGTTGATGGTAGCGGAAGCATCTTCTTCTTCTTCATTCATGAATTGACTTTGGTGGTGGTCATTCTACATCTATTGTGCTCTTTTCTTGTGAAAACATTCACTGGAAATATGGCCAGTCTTACCACAATAATGACATGTCCTCTGACTTTTGTTGTTGGTGTTGAATCCTCCACCTCTTCCTTTGGGTCTAGTAGCTCCTTTGGTGTATAAGAGATTTTCCCTAGATGATGGGATACCATCTTTTGCATTCTTGTTTTTCTGTTTGTTCTCTTCATCAAGAAGAGAGTGCTCAATATCTTTAAGTGAGAGATTGGGAACATTACTTAGTGTTGAAACAAGGTTCTCATATGGTTCGTGATTAACACTAGCAAGTAGCACTACTATTGCCTCATCCTCATCAATGTTCTTTATAAGAGTCGCTAGCTGAGTTTTAAGGCTCTTGAACTTATTGATGTGTACAGTCATAGATGAACTGTATTTCACATCCAACTTATAAAACTACATAAGTAATTTTACCTTCAAGTTCTTTGCTTGTGTACTAAAGATCTTATCAAGTTCTTCCCATGCTTTCTTTGCATCCCTGATTCCAAAAATATGATGTAATACATCATCAGATAGACCCCATGCAATAATACCTAAAGCTTTGTTGTTCATTGTCTTCCATGCCTTTGTTTTAGGTTGGTCTTCTGTAGCATCTTCCTCTTTAGCATTGTCATCTACATCATCTTCCTCAACAAAGAGATCCTAGAGATGGTACATGGTTTTCTCCTTCCATGCGTGAAAGCCTTCACCATTGAACTTTGCTATCCGTTCCACTTCAATCATCTTAGAAGGAGGTCTTACCATGAGGACACTCTAACCTTTTACAAAGAAATTGAGACTTAAAAATGGATTTGATCAGTAGGGCTTTAAATCATTACAAGTGCTGAGAATGAACTTTTGAGAAGCAGAGGTAAAATTAGTGAATTCATGAGTGAGTTAAATACACGTGCCAAGAGACACTGATTGAGTATCAAGAGATACTATTGATGTTGAGTCTCCTTGTTGAGCTAGATGTTGTTGACTTGATTCGTTCAAATCTTCCAAAATCCTCAAAGACTTTTCTTTCTCATTGATTAGTCAGTGGCATTGAGTAGATGAGAGTTGCAAGGGGTCCCTTGAGCCTTCCAACTAGCAAGGATAAGCAAATAAAGTGAGAAATGAAACTTAGTCACTTTTGGCTATGGTGGACTGTGATTAGGTTTCTCAGCTCGCGATTGGTTTTTCCCTTCTAGTAGCACAACCTGTCGATGATTTGGGCTAAGATTTGATAGGAAGTAGGCTTGCATAGTGAGCTTCAAAATCCCTATGCTCACAGGGAGAATCGTGGCATGTGCGCATAATAGCAACAGTACAAACAGAGTTCCAGGAAATGATGACAAATTTTGACAATACTGAAGCCAAGGAGCATCAATGTTATCGATTAAGGTTCCAGAGAGGAGTGCAAGAAGTCAAGGAAGATATGTCTAGAAGGAATCTTATGGAGATATGGCTTGTAGAGGGAGATCTGAGAGCTCTAATGGAGGTAGGTATAGTTTGGCTATGGTGGCCAAGAAGAGGTGTGTAAGAATGTAGTAGATGAACTCAAACACTTGTCGTGATGGACTATGAGAAGCTGGAGAAGAAAGGAGAAGAGCTAAACTGAGCTCACCATGGCTCTAATACCATGTTGACATACATGGATCTTAAACACAGTTTAGCTATGGACGCTTGAACTCGTAAGCAAGAGACATGAAGAAGACTGATGACTAGACACATACTTTCACTCAAGTGAATTACATTCCAAGATATATTAGCTTGGACTCATAAACACAATCTTGAGTGGATAGAGTTACAGACTCTAAGTACAAAGTACAATGGCATTGCATTAAAAAGTGAACCAAGTACATGCTTTTATAGCTTTCCAGCTTCTCCACTATCCTCAATGTGCATATGGGATTCATGACATCTCTTCCTGGAGCATACATCATTTGTTATTTCTCAACAAACCAAAGACAAAGAAATATGTGATGGACCAATTCAATTTCACAAAGCAAAAGATGGGCAATGATGGAATCAAGTTACCACACCCTAACTTGCAACTACAATCCAAATTCATCCACATGTTCTTCTCATGTGCTCACCACAATGCTGCCATGAATAGGATCCACCTCACCACGTTTGAGGGTTTGCTGTCTTAGGAGACTTAAAGGATGTAGACTGGAACACTTATACAAGAAACACCATCCATGTAGTAGCTACACTACTCTTCAGTGAGCCCCGGCTATGGTCATTATTGAATAAACATTCGGAGAGCAGCTATGGTTACCTTTGGAGGAATACTAATGGCCATTATTGAATAAACATTGAATGCTCCTAACACCCCTAGAGAAGTAGTGACAAGTGCCCAAGAGGATACAACCACATCCAAAGCACACTACACCATGAGCAAGACATGATCTAGCAATGAGTAGGGATGACAGTATAGCTGACATAGGAAGAGGAAGGATCCCAAGCCACTCATAGCAAGAAAAATTAGAGAATACAGACCCAAAGAGAAAGGAAGATAGAGAAAGAGAAGAGAAAAAAAGTACAAGAGTGCTAACAAGCAAAGTTGGAAAATCCATTAAAAAGCAGAAAGAAGAGAAATCCAAAACTAAAGAGGAGCCACAAAAGGATGATCAAGAGAAGAGCAAGGAAAATGGCTCTAGAAAAGGGGAAAAGAAGAAGGATGCTAATAAGAATCAAGGAAAACAAGAGAAGACTCCATCGGAAGAACAAGATGTGCTAGAGACTTTCATGGAGGAGTCTAGAAAGGATGAGGCAGAATGGTAAGCCAAAGAGAAGAAAGCTTAAGAGGAATATCACATCACCATGCAAAACTCGGTAAAGAGACATGCAAAAGAGAAAATACACACCAAGGGAAGCTCCACCCAAAATAATCCAGCCACGTGCATTAGTTCAAGCAAGGCTAAAAGTATAGCAAGTGTAGAAGGGTACAAGTCAATAGAAGATAAGGGGAAGGCACCTAGGTGTCCATACTTTGCCACCACGACCATAGACTACTCAAGTAATAGAGAGAATCTAGCTACCCAATGTGCCATTACAATTGCAACCACTTCCTAGATCACAGGGGGTAGTGAGATCTCAAATGAAGGCGGGCAGTGGGTGGGAGCAGTCTAATACTCGTCAGGGAGTCCATCGGTAGGATCTATCCTCACAGGATCAAAAAGGCCTGCAACAGCAAAAGTAGAACAAGAAAGAATGACAGAGAAGGTGCTATCTCTAGAGAAAACATCATTTGAGATTCCCCTCATCACTCAAGGAATGAGATAACTTTGATGACCTCCTTAAGACATTGAAAGAACAAAGGGACATGAAGGAGGAAGAAAGGAAGCAAGCAATACTTGCATTGGAGAAGGAGAAGGAGGTGTATGCAACATTGTAGTGCCTATACACAATGACATCTATAGCCTCAAAACAAAGCTAGCCAACTTGGCTAGGAGAGCTATGAATGATGACAAGTATGAGGAACTAATAGCACAGCATAAATAGGAGAAGGAAAGAAGGGAGAAGGTTGAAGCGTGACAAGAGGAAACCACTAAAAGCCTAGCTGAACTTAAATGGAGGTTGAAAGAGCAATATCAGCAAATTGTGCAAGTGCAATAGGATGAGGAAGAAGTAAAGTAGCTAAAAGAGAGGATACTCAAGTTGGTAGAACAATGGGAGGAAGCCATCAACAAGAAGAAGGACATTAAGAAGATCATAGCCACACTCACCCATGAGAAGGAACATTTTTAACAAAGCAAAGAAGAGCATATTTCCATTATAGAAGCTCTAATGAAGTGGAAAGAGTGAGAGCTAGAGAAAGCTAGGAGAAAGGTTGAGAATTGGGAGACAGAAAGCTCAAGACCCATGTAGGATCTTATTCGCAAATTGGCAAAGGTAAAGCATGACGAAAATATGGCAAAGGATAGAGCCTAGTTGTTTGAGAAAATGATAAAAATATAGTAGAAGAGCTTTGGGAAGATCCTCACTAAGGTCATCAATCCGAGAGAGGAGGATTCAATGGAGGAACTAAAGAGAAAGCTCCATGTGGCCAAGAAAGGTTTGCACAATACCTTGGTGCCACTTCCACATCTACTAGAATATGAGCCCATTTGGGACTAAGTGGCTCAATGACTTGAATATGAAGGCCTTACAAGGGAGAAAGTGGTCAGATTAGGCTTTGTGATTCCTGAAGAGCTTGCTCTCCCATTGTCGCTAGTGGATTGGGATGTGAAGGATGTTCTTGAACCATCCCAAACATAGCAACAACTTGAGCTATCACCCGAGGAATACCAAAACGGGATCTAGCTCCCTCATTCAAAAAGTTTGTAGGCACATTCCAAAATTACCTAGACCCAACTTTTGTGGCAACCTGTAATTATATGAAGCTCCTGATGCTATTATTGAGTCAAAAGAGAACAAGTGAGGAAGAGGGTCTATATCCCTTGTTTTTAATGTAAATGTGAGCATAGACAGGTATGCCATGGCTGCACTCATACTTAGAACTACTATACTACTTGCCTTCTACCTGAATCTTTTAGAGGATATGAACAAGAGTCCGTTCACCAATTGTAGCCACCCCTTCTTGCCTTCAACAATGGTGAATACCCATCGATGTGTTAAGGGATACATCTCTTTGCTTATCTCTTTCTTTTCCACTATCTTTACTTCCATATTTTTGCAGCCATCTCATGCTTGTAGAAGTTTTGAGAGACACAAGAGCTTGTGAGCTTGCTCTTTGCTGCATTATTCCATCTCTTTCCCTCACCTTCTTGGGATCTTCTCAATTTGTGGGGTGGAAAGGTAGATATTGTGTTGCAGAGACAAAGAGTTATAGGGGGTTTGGGAGAGGGGGGGAGAGAGGGAGAGAGAGGAGACAAACTCACAATAGCTTGGAGGAACAAGCGGCAGTGGCTGTATGCTTGTGTGCAAAGTGTGGAGCTTGCCATAGTATGCATTGGTGGAGTCATCAGAGCTTAGGAGCTTGCCTAGATTTCTAGACTATACAAGGTGGCTTCTCTTGCACCGACTAATATTCTCAAGTTTCCTTCTTTCTTAATGAGCTATGAATTTGTATTTGTGGCAAGTTAAGAGAGTGAGATGAGATGGTAGAAAACCTCACAGGGTGAGAGACTGTGAGCGAACTTGACTTGAGGAAGCATATGATTGATATATGTCATACATAAATGAAGTGGTCCTATCTTTGTCATTAGGGGATAGGGTAAGAGTTGGGTTTTGTGTTATGTTGTGAATCTCCATTTTGTGCTTTATCTCTTAATGAAAAATTTTCACATTCATATCTTCATCCAAAACATCTAGTGAGGCATTTTCACTTCGTTTAGTTTCATTATTTCATACATCCATGTCAAGTGCCAAGGTATCACCATACAAAAAATCATGTCCCTAGGTGATTTCTATCTCACCAATTTTTATGACCACCATTAAGAGAGTTTTGAGATCTCAGAAATGTCTTTTAGGATGTAGAGAGAGAGTACTCCAAAATAATGGAAGCAAAACCTTCGGAATGAAAGTTCTATTTTTGAAAAATTATCCACATTGCTCAAAAGCTCGCTTCTTGCCTTTCCACCTTAAGGGCTAATGTGGAAGCAAAACCTTAAGGGAAAGAAGCGAGCTTTTGAGCAATTTTTTTAAGTAAACCCCTATTTTTTGTTCCACATAGTCAACTCGTTCCACTCTTTGCTGCCAACATCTCTCTTGCCATCCATATTGCCACTATCACCACAATGATCACAACCACCATCACTTCTACTACCGCCACCTATTTGTCTTTCTTGTAAACTCCTCCCCCCTTATTTTTGTGCTTCTCTCTCTCTCTCACCCATTCTTTTTTTTAATGCTTCAGTCACTCACTCACTTACTCTTCATACACACACACACACACACTCTCTCTCTCTCTCTCTCTCTCTCTCTCTCTCTCTCTCTCTCTCTCTCTCTCTCTCTCTCTCTCTCTCTCTCCCTCCCTTCTTATTTTTATGTTTCTCTCACTCCCTTGCATACACACATATTCTCTCTTCTCTCTCTCTCTCTCTCTCTCTCTCTCTCTCTCCTTATTTTTATGTTTCTCTCACTCCCTTGCATACACACATATTCTCTCTCTCCTTATTTTTATGTTTCTCTCACTCCCTTGCATACACACATATTCTCCAAAAGCTATTTATATATGTATGATATTGTTTGTATGTGACAAATACTAGATTGAGATTATCTGAATGGACTATGTGAACTTTTTCTTCCTCCAAAAGGATAGTGCAAATAAATTTTCCATGTAGAGAGAGTTGGTATGTGGGAGGAGAATGTGAGAAACAGGTTAGCATATGTGCACACACAAACATAGAGAGAAAGAAGATGAGTAGGAAAAAGAGAAGAGACAGAACAACAATAAGGCGGCAGTGGTGGTGGAGATGGTAGTTATGGAGGAGGAGGTGGTGGAGGTAGAGGTGATGGTGGTAGTTATGGCAAGGGGTGGGACAATTGGACTATGTGGAAAAAAGGTATGAGGGTTTCCCAAAAAATCTCGCTCTAAAGTTGCTCCTCACACATGCTTACTTTTGAGTTGATGCAATCTACTAGACCACAACCTATAGCCTTGGATTCAGGCTGACCATCTCAACCACCATATCAATAACACCCTTTAGCCCTAAGACATCCTTGCCTCAGCCACCAACAAGGCCTCACATGCTTGCCATCAAGGCCAAAGGCCTTTGTGACTTGGCCAAGGCCTTCACCCTAAGGACTTGGTTAATTGGCACAAGGCCTTGTTGATTCAGCCTAGAGCCTCAACATAGGATAGCTAAATGGGAGCTAAAAGGCCAAATAGCTTGGCCTTCTACATCTACTAGTCATGTAATTCTTAATGGTGATTCTAGCGGCTCAAAGAGTTTCTTCGATCTCACAAGCTACTAAGTGTACAAAGAGAACATGGTAATGGTAAAGGCTCCATTGAGTGATCTAGTGTATGCAAGTCTAGTAGGATGAGATATCCTTTTAGAAGATTTGGTTTTAAGGGTTATACAACTCACCAGTATGTCTATATGGTAAAGGTAGTTGAAGATATTATTCCCACTTGTTTTTAGGAGGTTTTTGGTCATGCTCATTGGGATGCAGTAATGGATGAGAAGATAGTTACATTAGGGGCCAACATGACTTGGGATCTAGTACCATTACCCAAGGGAAAAAAAGTTATTGGTTGGAAGTGGGTCTATAAAATAAAACATAATCCAAATGATTCTATTAGCAAATATAAGGCTAGGATTTTTGCAAAAGGCTATGCACATAGATATATGACATAGATTATGAATAGACATTTAGTCCAATTGCTAGAACGATAACTATCAGATATGTGATTGCTTTGACAGTACCCAAAGGTTAAATTTTACAACAAATGGATATAAACAATGCCTTCTTTGTATGGTGATTTGCAAGAAGAGGTGTATATGGAGCAGCTAGTAGGTTATGAGGATTTTGAGTATCCCACATATGTGTATAGGTTAAAGAATGCGGTCTATAGGTTGAAACAAGTACCTAGAGCATGATCTAACAAGATCAAAGAGTATCTTGTCAATATTTTCTTTTATATTACTAATATATAGATCACTCGTTGTATGTGAGGAAGGGTGATGCATGTTTGATCATCATAGTCATAGTCATCTATGTGGATGACTTGATTATCATATGTGATAGTGATCATGGGATTGCTCATGTTAAGGGCCTTTTGAAGTAAGATTTTGAGATGCAAGATTTGGGTGAGCTGAGGTACTTTCTTAGCATTTGGGTGATCAAATGTGTTGATGGTATATGGCTATCCCAAAGATAGTATGTCTTGGATACATTATTCAAGTATGGTATGATGGCATGTAAGTCTTATTTAGTACCATTGGAGCAAATTGTAGAGTTTATTTCTAATGTTGGGGATGAGATAGAAGACCCTACTATGTTTAGAAAGATAGTAGGGATTTGATCTATATGATTATGATAAGGTCAATAGACTTGAGCTATGATGTTGGACTTGTAAGTCAGTTTATGCAGGTATCTAGGAAGCCTCATTTGGATGCAGCTAGACATATATCGAGATATGTGAAGTCCACCTTGCATTATAGACTTTTTTATGAGGCAAGTAAGGATATACAAGTGTTTGGGTACACATATATATTGGGCTAATAACAAGTCCAATAGAAGATCTACTAGCAAATTCATGTTTTCCCTTGGTAATGTAGCAGTCACTTGGAGCAATAAAAAGCAACCAATGGTTTCTTTATTGAGTATAGAGAATAAGTATAGAGATGTTATTATAGCAACATGTGAGGTGGTATAGCTACAAAATTTATTGGATTATTTGGATGTGCATGGATATGGTCCAATTATCATTCACTATGACAGCATGAGCAGTATATAGTTAGTTAGGAGCCTAGTATTCCATGCTAGGATGAAACACATTGAGGTACATTACTATTTTTGGAGAAATAAGATATTTGCGAGAGAGATTGACTTGATATGTGTCAACACATAGGATCAAATAGTTGACATTTTCACAAAGACATTAGGTATAAAGAAGGTTCAAATTTTTTGAAGCTTACTTGGAGTTGTAGAGATGCAATAGAGCTTGAGGGAGAGTATTGAGATAGCAAGCTCAATACATGAGGACATTGATGATGGACCTCTTGGTTAAATAGGTTTGCACATGTACACTTAGAACACTGGTGGTCATTATAATCCTTATATAGCCACTAACTTATCACTTATTATATTTAGTTAGTTACATATACTTACAACTGGCATGGTTATAGCATCAATCAATTAGTATAGTCAATTATGCACTATTTGACTTAGTAACCTACTTTTTTTAATGTCATATCTTATCTATACTTTGTATACATTGTTTTCTAAGAGAAATAAGAAAGAAAAACCAAAAGAAAATGTTTTGGCCTCCATCTCTCTTCTTGTGTTCTTGAGTGAGGGTCCTCTTGTGTGTATTGTGTGTATTCAATGTAGTAGCTCGAGCAAGTTTCCCGACCACATGATTTGTGATATCAAATATCAATCTAAACTTTTTAAAAAGGCAATGGGAAAAGTTTGGGGTAGTCAACACTTCACTATATGGTAATAAGTTTTTGTGTTTCTTCATTGTCTAACTCACATAAGATTTTTAACTAACTCTCTTTATTTTTTTAATTTTATGTAGCATATTTTATACGACCATGCTCCATATTTCATCAAACAATTTGAAAGCCTAT
Source organism: Lygodium microphyllum (assembly GCF_053477565.2). NCBI lineage: Eukaryota > Viridiplantae > Streptophyta > Polypodiopsida > Schizaeales > Lygodiaceae > Lygodium > Lygodium microphyllum. Next base: position 90,698,016 of record NC_141148.1, on the reverse strand, counting down.
CTATCTAGTCAACCCAAGGCATAGCAAAATCACATTATCATGCAAGAACCAAATACTTTAAATACACAAGAAATGGGGGAGAATTAGTCAAATCAAGTAGTTAATTAGAGGTCTTTCAATGGTTTTATAAACAAAATTGGCATAAATTTAAGCTTAGAGATATGACCACATCATGTAATATATCATCTTTGGCAAAAACCATACAAATGGTTATCCAAAAAAAGAAAGATAAATATCTAAACTCTTTTGCAAAGCAAAGATTTTTGAATGGTTTCAAACTAAACAAAGAGAACGCAAAAGATGGGTTTCAAGAAACCCTTAATTGTTTCAGATCCTTTAGTCTATTTCTATTATTGCAGAGGAATCTTTGGTTTCATTCCACTTGATAAGGCCTCTACATTTCAAAAACTCTTGCTTTCTATAGTGTGGGAGAAGCTTCAAATCTTTTTCATCTCCTACGTGGGAGAGTAAATAGGAGCTAAGAACTCCGAAGTATTCGGCTCTAGACCCATTATAACTAGGCATGTAACCAAAAACCCTCATGGCTTCTTTCTTCTTCACCAAAATTATTTTCTCCACTCCTCTATTGAAAACTTTAGATCCAATGACTTTGGAAATAGCTTTTAAAGCTATCATATATTATTGTGATAAATTGCAATAGTTTGATTATTCAAGCTTCCAATATAGTGGTCAATTTCTTGACTTTTTCCAAGCTTTAGTGGTCTAGAGCACATGGTAGTTCCAAGAAAGTTATCAGAATCTTCAATTTTAGTCCGCATAAGAAAAAAAAAATTCATTGTCAATAGATGGAAATCTTAAAATCACTTATCCATTAAGTAGAACAAAACTCTGGTATTAATCCTATAAAGATCTTAGAAATATCTTTCATACCTTTGAGTTTTCATCATCTTCAAGAAGGCTCTCATTATAAAGATTTACTGAGTTATTTGGCTTCTCCTCTAACGGAGGTTCATTGTTTCCTCATATCCTATGCCCGCAATGCCAACAAGTCTTTTTTGGACCTCTAAGAACTCATCTTCTATCGATAGCCTTTTCATATTCCACAATTTAATTAATACATGTATGCAAGGCTATGGATCTATCTTGAAAATTCTCCCCCTCAACATCTAGAGCTACTAGTGGACATGGTTCATAACTTATGAAATCCTTGTCAAATTTTCCCTATGCTACTAGGATAGCTAAGTAATAAGCTTCTCTATGATAAAAAAAGATATTGAATATCATTGAGTAAGGCATATATTTTTTGTTGATAAGGTAGATAGGAAATTTTAGAGATACAATTAAGAGGGCATTCTTTAGTCTCTATACTCAATTATATCTCCTCTTGTTCTATCTTTGTGATGTTTTGACTCTTAAACACAGCAAGCTCAAAACATTGCACCAACTCTACTTCTTGACATCCTCTTGAATCTATTGATTAGAATGAGTACTCAAATCCATTGGTAAGCACAAAACTCCCTTGATTTAAAATTTCTCATCGATCTTTTTCAAATCTTACTAATAATGAGTGGGTTTGGCAAGGAATTTCATTGTGATAGTCATGTAGGGGTAGTTAGGGTGTGATTCCCCACAAACTCAATTTTGTCTTTTGGAATAGATCACACCTAGAGCAAGAAGGAAATGTTGGGGAGTCGTCATTTATAATAGTCCAATGTATTGAATTTGAAGAGAGAGTCAAAATAAGAATCTTCCATATATTGGAGACACACAAGAAATCCTATGTCTTTTGAATCAAATGACGTTGTTGTTATCCCTATGAAAAGGACAGTTTGTTTCACACCTTCTAAATTCATCATCAATAAGATTATACCTGGTAATCAAAGTTGTCATGGGAGCATTGGTTTCTTGGATCACATCATTAAAATGAACATAGTTATCAATTGTGGGAGACTCTACATGTTTGGCATAAAATTCATTGTGCTCCTCAAGCTTCTCTTCAAGGTCTCCTAAGAGCTCATGCAAATCAAAAGGGGCATTTAGCATATTCCTAATGTACATAAACTTGGATGAGTTTCCTATCTTCTAAAGAAAATAAAAAATGTTGACATCACAATTGTACTTTATTTTCTCTTGCTCCATTTCCTCAAGGGATACCTTTCTCTTTGACATTGTCACCTTGCAAAAAAAAAGAAGAAAACTTCAATATAGACTCCAATGACCAAGAAAATTTAAAAAGAAGTGAGACGCAAAAACCAAAAACTTCAAAATAGACTCCAATGACCAAGAAAAATTAAAAATTAAGTGGGAGATGCAAACAATAAAATCTTGACTCTTATGAAATGCGAAAATCCTTGAAACCAACAGAAAACACTAGCATGAAGCTCATATTTCATATCATAGTACCCATGACAACTTGACTGACCATTAGTTTGGATGAAACACAATAAGAAGTTAGATAAACACACTCATGGCTGAAAAAATCACATTTCATAAGACATTGAGATAAAACATGAGTTGGATTGATTACTAATAGGGTCTAATTTAGTGATGGACATTTGCTTTTTCTTGCATAGGGCAGAGGAGGACTTTGCTTCACTTTGATAGAAGATATGAGGAGTTTATGTCTCAAAAATGATAGGCTTATGTGAGATGTTGCTGGTAAAAGACTCCAAAAAAAAGCATTTAAGCTTTTCACATGTGAGTCTATTTTTTGGATCTACAAAAAGTGTTTAATGAGACTACATTTTATCAAGCACCATAGTAATTAATGATTTTGATGTTTTTTGTAACCTAAGATAAACTTGAGCATTTTACCCCAACCTTTCCTATCTTGCAACAACAATAAGATGGCTCTTAAAATTGTGTTTCACACAACATGCATCGGGAATTGAACCTAGAAAGTATGAAACACAAAAATAATACAATTGCAGCATGAAGCTAGTAGATATTTTTTGTTCCACAGGATAGAAAGCAATGCAAACAAGCAAGGAAATTTAAGTATATGAAACATGAGTAAGAGAGTCTATGAAGAAGGCTAATGATTCCAATCACATTTCATTTGACAAGTTTACATCAAAACAGTAATAAGAGTAGATTCTTTGATCCATACCTTGTGACTTGATGAATTTTTTGCCCTTGAAGGGATGAGTATTGCTTGTGGAGGGCTAAGACTTCCTTAGATTCTCTTGTTGAAAATGGGGAGCTTATTGTATTCGAAATGAGCTTCTTTTTGGAAGCATAAGATTGATCCTAGAAACATTATTGAGAATCTGATCCATTATGGCAAGAACTAAAGCTATTACAAGGAAGCATAAGATTGATCATAGAAACATTATTGAGAAGATCCATTAGTCCTCCAAGCCATCAAAAGAGCATAAGAGGAGATTTTCACATGCTGTGAGATATCTTAGAGAGATCAAATTGGTTAAAAAGGCTCTTGGCAATGCAGCTCCAAAGTTACCATTCTAAAGGGTGGTCATGGAGATATGTGAAGGTATATTCTCAATAGTTACAAGTGGACAAGGAGTGCCCTCAATTGCATCTAGGAGGCCACAAAGGATTTTTTGATTGATTTTTTCCATGATGCATGCATGTGTGTCGCCCATTTACATAGGGTGACACTTATGGAGAAGGATATGATTATCTTAAGATTGAGATATATATTCTCTAAGGTTTTAGAGTCATTTCCTCTTACAGATGAGAAGACATACAATATTCTTAATGTGCCACCATATAGGAAGAAAAAGGATGACACATGTTCTAAAGTGGAGGTTATCACATATGACAAAGACACATAACTGCATGAGAAGGAGAAAAAGACTATAGAGACACAAGTAGAGAAATAGAGGGAGCCGAAGACGAAGAAAGCAAATGAAAAAGAAGCAAAGTAACTAGGGCCACTAGAGGATGAGATTTTTTATATGCTTGAGAGGGTTAATGCAGTATGTTTCAATGTATATTACTTCTTTCCTAGTGACATTGGTAAGAGAAATAATGTCATTGCTTTGGACTTAGAATGTGTTCAAATCCTCATGGATAAAAGGAGAAAAGTAAATGACTCCATTCTTCTTGTTGTGAATTGAGGTATAACATATCTAAATTTGTTTGTTATCCTTCATTACATGAGACTAAGTGAGCATGAACTCCCTTTTGATACATAACAAAAAATCGAGATTATTGATCCTTTAATCCCCCATTACATGAGCCTAAGTGAGCATATTATATTGATTTTGATACCTTGAAGCTTGTTTTGATTCCATATCATGAAAACTAAGTAATTTGGTTATTTTTCTAGTTCAAAAGAGTTTGTTATACTAATTTATTTGCATGTTATGATTATTTTTAAATCTAATTTAAGCTTGATTGCCATAGAATATATAGATAAGTATGTTTTTAAATCAATTCTTTGAAATGAATCCATGAAAATGCTAAGATGTAAGTTGAATAATCCAAGGCTCCTTGATAATTTGAAATTAAATTTGTTGTACATACTCTGAATTTTATTATTTTTGATATAGAGGTACAAAAAGATTGATTGAAGTGCTACAGAAAAAGCCTATTGTGCCTTTCGATCTACTTATACAAATGGAGTAAACAAGTTGTGGTAAGTTTTTAATCAAAATATATCAAGATATTTGATTCCATAAACTACCATGAATAAGTTATGTAATTTTACTTTGTGTTATTTTTTGCAGAGTCCTCATCAAGATGATAATCATTCTTTTGGTTAGAGGTAATTGTAAATTCCAGAAGATTTGTCAACTTTATTTATCTTAATGATGACAAATTTATAAAGCTAATGTGAAAGATGTTTAACTTTAAGATAGTGTCTCACTCAAAAGATAGTGTATTGCAAAATAACATTGAATTAATATTTTTCTCTTTCAAATGTGGAAAAATTTTCCAAGGATTGTTACAATAGAGAGCATATTTGATATGTATGAGAAAAGCCTTTTAACTATATACTTATCAATCACATACAAGAAGAATAAGGAGACAAGGAAGGTACATACAAGGAGGGGATGGAAAGTGTGGAAGTAGAGAAGGAAAGATGCTCCTGGAACCCTAAGAGGAACACAAAGAAAAACGGGGTTTCTATTGCAAGAAAATCTATCTTGTACTATCAACAACCATCTTTTTCATATTTGGTATGATCTCAACAAAGAAACGAACACTAAGAACAATAAACCTTCATGCAGCTTCATAAAAACAATTCTCCCACGGTTTTAACTTTAACAAAATCCATTATACTCTTCATATTCTTTATAGATTTTTTTGATAGACCACAACAACACAAAAAATACACCACTTTGAATGGAAAGATATCACATACGATTCATCTTCAAAGATTCCATAGCTTTCTCTCACAATCTCTAATAGATATATACATTGTCTTTCATAGAATTGGCTATCTTTCACTCACTCACTCACTCACTCACACGCTCTCTCTCAATAGTACATCATCTCCTCATTATAATACTCAATAATCACTCACAATAACCCTTCTTTGGTCATGAATACCCTAGGAATGTCTAATATGAAAAGTCACCAGAGCCACTATAGGACTCATCATAGCTCACTATTGTCACTTCACTTCCATTCTTCTCTTGAGTCTTCAACAACTGCTTCTTCCACTTCTTTGAGCTCTTTTGAACTTGCATTCACCCTTTCCAAGGCTAGAGAAATTTCCCATACTACACCCTCCTTCAATAGAACACATACACAAGCATACATAATAGAACATAACAAGAATAGAGGCTCTACAGAAGCTCAACAGACGATCATAGAAGATTTCAAAGAAAGTCAACAGAAGGCATCATAACCACATAACTCATACTAAAACCATTCAAAACCCCTCGCCCTGTGTGTGTGCGCGGGTTAAAAAATTTAAGTTTCGAGGATTTAGAGGATGTGTGGAAACACGCATGGAGGAAGGACAATGGGACGGACGCATCGACACGCTTGAGAAGCTAGAATCAAGAATGTTCGCGCGCAAACATGTATAATTTCAGAACATAAAATCATGGAAAATTTAATTCTAAAAAATTCGACTACCGAAATGAAATGCAAAAAGAAGGAAAAATGTGCAGAATAATGCACCAGAGAGACATGTCAAATGAGAATGCAGTTCTGATAGGGATAGGATGCATTCACATGGAAAAAAACCGTAAAAACACACTCAAAACTGGAAAGAAAAATTAAAATGCAAAGATCAAGCGGTCAAAACCTGGCAAGGTGAACACAAAAATTGCCCATAGGAAGATGTCAGATAAGATAGGGAAGGGAAAAAGAGGTTCGGGGGGACGATAGAGCATGTTCACATGAAAAAAATGATAGAAATACCAATGAAAATAGAGCCAAAATTTAATATGAAAAAATTCGTGCATTCGAATAGAGGGCAATGATAAGAAAAAATGGTAGCAAAAGTATGTGGGATAGGTTTGTCAGGTCAAAACGCAGTTCTGAGGGCGTTAGGGGCCGTTCACATAGGAAAAAGAAGAAAAAGGAGCACAAAAACGTACGAAAAAATTAATAAAATAATATCGGTGGATCGGATCAGGGTGGGGAAAAAAGGAAAGTTAGGAAAGGAACCAAGATGGATAGGACTATCAAATCAAAACTGAATTCCGAGGTGGTAAAGGTAGGTTCACATGGAAAAATGAAAAAAACGCACACAAAAAATCCCGAAGAGATGGAAAAATTAATAACGAACAAATCGGACATCAGAGTGATAGGGAATAAAAAGGAAAAATATCCCCAAGAGGATGTAAGTTAGAGTAGTCACATCATATTACTGTGTCAATGTGAAAAAAGATGCATTCGCATGGAAATACATAACATAGGTAGAAAATTCTTCAAAAATGAATAACTCATGATGCGTGGCTCGGAACAGGGGGCTGTAAAAAGGAAAAGTGGCCAATTCAAAGGGACAAATAGGATTGTAAGGTAAAATTATGATTTTGGTGAATGTAGGGGGTATTCACATGAAAAAGTGACAAAACAAAGAAAAAAGGCAAACAGACAAGGAACAACCCCAATATGGGTTGAAAAGAGGATGGGTGGGTGGGAAAGGGATCCCATTAGGGCAGGATCTGGACATGGTATGCTCAAATCATACGATAGGGATGTTTCCATGAGGGTATGCACTGTGGACTTGTAGGGACGTGTCTCCACACTTAAGACCTTAATAGATCAAAGTATCGATGCAACAAGGTTCCGAACACAAGATCATAACCAATACACATACGTCCCCACACTTAAAACATGATCGACTCTTGAAATCAAAAGGGGTAGGGTTAGAAAAACTTGGTCCAATTTGTAGATGGTCGAAGTGAACCGTCGTTGTCACGTGAAGGAACTTAGTCGTCGGCACAAGGTACCAAGGCAGCTCGCCATGTCTCACTTGTCCAACATGTCAAGGACCATAGAGTAGCACCCACCATGGTGGTAGCTCTATTGTTGAAATATTGGTTAGGTTGTCGATATGGCGAGGTATGCAACACTCAATCTCGACAGTCACTCATGTGGAAATGATAGATCAATTGCTCACCCCATGGCGCACATCACATGACATCCAATTTAGGAATCAACAAAGGGAATGGTTCAGAGAGAGTATGCCAATTTTCACAGTTGATGGTGCATCCGTGCATCCCAACCCATTTGGCATAGGTACAAGAAGGAAGGCTAGGGAGCCTTATCTTGCAGTGCACCAAAGAGAATAAGGTGTAGAGTGATGGTGGAGGAGGCCTATTCCATGTGTTCAGAGGGAAATGAGAACGTACCTGTCTCCAAGTGTCAGAACATCCCTCAATCCTCAACTCTCAGTTGATGAAAGGGAAATCAATCACACTCAGTACCCCCTCTGTCTCATGCTTTGTTGATGATAACAGGAGGGCAACCGAGTTTCTCACATCTTGTTGATTGAATCCTTACTACCACTTGCGCAAAGGTTGTATGCCTTGTGTGCAATTGATGGTGCAATTGTGCATCCTACCCTATGCTGACATACAATGCGAGAAGGGAAGGTCAAGGAGCCTTATAATACCATGCACAAGAACAAGTTTGTGCTTTGTGCATTGAGAAGCCCATCCCGTGCATGCAATGCTCCATTCACACATCTCACTTCTCTGTTAGATATAAAGGTAAGGGCTAGTCACTCAACCCACCCTCTACCTCTCGCTCTATTGATGAATACAAAGGGCAGCCCATACTCACACACCATCTGATTAAGATGAAAGCTCACATCTCTCTAGGTTTGTCGATGAAGATCAGATTCGCCTGGTTGATGATGTCAATGTGGATTGGTTGATGAAGAGGCATACCGAGAGAGGTAGCCAACAAGTTTGGTACTTGGATTGCATGTTGCAAACATCGTCTACTATAGGAGTCAGAAGCACAGCTGGGTTTACATGATTCAATGTGCCAAGAGAGGTGGCTTTGAAACTTCTTTTGCAAGAGTTTTGCTAGTACTTCAACTGCCCTGGACTGGGGGTGTTACCACCTTTTCCATAGCCAACTTCCCATCCAAGGGTGTGTGCCACTTTTCTTGGAACGAGGCCTGTTATGACAGGGAATTTCCTCCTTTTCTCCCATAATACTTTTGCTTTTATTTTTCTATTTTTTTTTTCTTTTCTTATCTTTGGCCCTACTTTGGAGGGTGTTTCCAACTTTTCTCAAAGAATAGGTCAGCATGATAGGGACCTAAGTCCTTTTCTCCCATGACCAATATATCTTTTTTTTTCTTTTTTTTTCATAAGGAAAGGAATGGTAGAAATACCACGTATCAAAACCATCCTCGCCACAACTATCAATTGAAAATGGAGGGTGAGAGAATAGGGGCGGGAGGTGGAGCTGAGAGGACAGAGGGCTACATTTGCTTCATCAATAGTAGTAGAAGAACAACTATCAGAAATAGCATTAGAAGAATTACAATGCAATGCCAAAGGGGGAGAGGGTTGGTTGACTATGATTGTCAGGATCCCCAAGGAGAAAAGTACTTCTTCAAGCGATAGCCATTGATCAGCAAGGGATCATCAGAGGCATCAACGGTGTGTACCTAGGTAGAACCATTAGGGCGCGATAGATGATTAGCCAAGACATGAGAGCGACCGGGTTTAGTAACCACTTTGAAATCGAACTCGTGAAACAAAAGAAGTCATATCATTATTCTTCCCTTCACTATCGGGACCTAAAACGGGCCCAACATTTGCTCTCTAGCACTAGTCAGACCTCTAAGACACACATGTTAGATATCATCAATGCCCCACTCTCATTAGGTGCTACCAATGATCGATGGTGCTCAAAGTTGTAAGGCCCCCATTATGAGGAGAAGCCAAATGTGAGCCCGGACATTAGTTGAGTCCTGACTTGTATATCAGATGAGGTCTATGTGACCGGATGGCAAAAAGGTGACCGTTGTGGTTCTAATCTTTGGGTTAGACGGAGTGGTTAAGCTGGTAGCAACTCAAGGCACATTGCATCGAGTTGCGGGGTAAGGGAGTTAAAAGGGGCCCCTATTGTGGGGTCCGGGGGCTGCGGAAGCGGCCCCTGGCTGGGGGGCCCCTGGCCGACTAGTGGAGGATTATATGGTAGGTCGGTCAGGCCAACCTCACGGCCTTCAGAGGCTATAAAAGCTAAACCCCTTCACAACCATCGATCACTCATCTTTCACCTAGTCAGAGTTGTTGTTCCAGCTAGCCTTAAGCTCTTCACCTATCTTCTATCTAGATCGCCATCTAAGCTTCACATAGTGGAAGCGCACGGGTGGATAGAGCCATCTTTGTATCAGTTGTTTGGAGTTAAAGAATTTACTGATTCTCCTCTTATTTGTTTTATACTCTCTATCTCTTTCTCATATTCTATTCACTGCGCGTGTAATATTTTACATGGTATCAGAGCCCAGGGGGCTCTAGAGATCGGAGAGTGTGCAAGAGGCAAAGGCTTCAACAGCAGGAGATCAGGAAGTGGTGCAGGAGGTGGTGTTGCTGTACCGACTATTCAAACACTAAGGATTCATCCACCAACCTTCAGCGAAGGCAAGTTAGATGGTACAAACTACACCTTGTGGAAGCTCAAAATTACAACTATCCTTGATTCTTATGAGCTTCTGGAGACTGTGTTGGGGACTGACGCAGAACCACAGCCTACCCCCGACCCATCAAATCCTAGTGTGATGATTCCTCCGAATGCAGATCTTCTACGAGCTTGGAAACGAAGGAATGCAGATGCATTGTGTGCCTTAGTTACAAGCTGTTCTGACAGTGTTCTGACTTTGATTCAGCATACAACCAAAGCGTTAGAGGCTTGGAATGTACTAAGGAGTCAGTATGAAACAAGAAACCAAACAAGGATTTAAAACTTGGAGAATCAACTAGCAGCGGAGAAGTTTGCTGAAGGAGAGACAGTTGAAGCATTCATCACTCGGATTAAGAATCTGTGCGACCAGATGGCTAGCGCTGGGATACAAAAGACTAGCGAAGAGCTAGCTCGGAGGTGTATTCGGATTTGTCCACAAAAGTTTGATGGACTAGTAACTGCCCTTAATACTCAGGTGAGACCTCAAGCTTTGACTTTTGAGGAGTTTTGTGCATTATCAATGGAGGAGGAGTTGAGGCTGAAAGCCCGAGAAGGAAGCAACAATGGAGATGTTGCATTCTCTGCCAATGCAAAAGGCAAAGGTGGTTCCTCCACCAAAAATGATGGTGACAAAAAGAAGAAGGGCGGAAAGAAGAAGTTTCAAGGAGAGTGCTTCTATTGCAAGAAGAAAGGACATGCAATTGCAGATTGTCGTGTCAAGAAGGCAGATGAAAAGAATGGTACCCTTAAAAGTAAAGAGAAAGAGACAGGCAATACGGCTGAAGCAAAGCTGGAATTATTCATGGCGACCATTGAGGAAGTGTGCTCCTCGGCGCAAGAAGAATCTACCACTGACTCATGGGTTTGGATAGTGGGGCCTCCCGTCACATGACCAACAAGAAAGGTCTATACATTTCTATGCAGCCTCTACAAGAATCCATCATTGTGATGGTTGGAAATGATGCTAAATGCCCTGCTGCGGGCACAGGTACTATTTCTTTTGTTGCTGCAAATGGTGAAGTCAAAAAGCTTTCAAATGTGTTGTATGTTCCCGAAATCAGGAGAAATCTCTTATCAGTTGTTGCTGCCATAACTGATCTTGGTCATGAAGTGAGGTTCAAGAAGACAGGTGCAGAAATTCTTGATAGTGCTGGCACAATTGTTGGCAAAGGAGAAAGAAGGAACAACCTGTATGAGCTAAGTGCTCTTACAGCCATCGCTGAGTGGGCACAAGTAAGCTTTGGCATGAAAGGTTTGGACACATCGGATTTGCAGTGTTGAAGGAGATGCAAAAGCAAGGTATGGTTGCTCACCTACCTACAATAACTGAATTGAAGGAACCATGTGAAGCTTGTATGATGGGCAAGCAACAGAGAAAGGCATTTCCACAAGAAAGCAAGAATAGAGCACAGGCTCCTCTAGAGTTGGTGCATGCTGACTTGTGTGGTAAGATGCCTACACAGGCCTTGGGGGGATCTTCTTATTTTATGTTGATTGTCGATGACTACAGTAGGAAGATGTGGGTGTACTTCCTTCGTGATAAGGCTCAAGATTTTGGTAAGTTTAAAGAATGGCTAAAACTTGTTGAGAATGAAACAGGGAAATGTGTGAAGAAATTTAGAACAGATGGTGGTGGTGAGTTCAACTCAAAGGAGTTTGAAGGCTTTTGCAAGAGCAAAGGGATCAAGCGTCAATTGACGACGCCTCACACACCTCAGCAGAACGGTGTTGTGGAACGCAAGAATTGCACCATTGTGGAGATGGCAAGATGCATGCTAAAGGGCAAGGGATTGCCTAACCATTTTTGGGCTGAAGCTGTTAATACTACAGTCTACATTCTAAATAGGAGCTACACAAAGGCTCTCAAGGGAAAAACACCTCATGAGGCTTACACTGGTAAGAATCCATCTGTCTCACATTTCAGAATTTTTGGATGTGAATGTTATGCACATGTTCCAGATGAGAAGAGAAACAAGTTAAAACCAAAAAGCAGAAAATGTATCTTCTTGGGTTATAGTGATGAGCAGAAGGCTTACAAATTATATGACCAAGAGGCAAAGAAGATCATCGCGAGCCGTGATGTGGTGTTCAAGGAGGAGCCGCATACAGAGGAGGAGGAGAAGGCAAGTTCTTCCACTTTATCATCAAGTGAAGAAGTAGTCCACTATGAACCTGTCCCGAGAGCTATCCCTATCCTTAAGTAGGGGGAAGCATCATCTTCAGATGATGAGGAAAAAGTTCACCAACCTGACATCACCCCACCGGAAAAGCCATTGCCGTGCTGGGTGAAGCAGCTCTATGACCACAATAATCCTATGCCTGCATCTGTTGAGGAGAAGGCAGACGGACCAAGGAGGTCTCAGAGAATAGAGGAGCAAAGGAGGGCTTTTGCTTACATAGTCAATATGGCCTTGATGGTTGAGATTATGAGAGAAGTAAAGGAGCCAACTGACTTAGAAGAAGCACTTGCAGATCCATCATGGAAGGTTGCTATGTAGGTGGAGTATGACAGCATAATGAAGAATGACACTTGGGAGCTAGTGGATCGACCAGCAAAGCGGAAGGTTATTGGCACCAAGTGGATTTGGAAGGTAAAGTACCAGATATCAATTTTGCTGTTGGTGTTTTGAGCAGGTTCTCAAACAAACCTCATGAGAGTCATTGGAAGGCTAGGATGCGGGTGCTCAGATACTTGAAGAAAACTCTTGACTATGGTATCACATACAGTTTTGGAACTTCTCTGTGGGGAACTGTGACTCAGATTGGGCAGGAGACAGTGATTCCAGGAAGTCAGTTTCTGGTTATTGTTTCTCTTTGGGTTCAGGAATTTTCTCTTGGATTAGTAAGAAGTAGCCAACAATGGCATTGTCTTCTACCGAAGCAGAGTACAAGGCAGCTTGTTTTGCTGCATGTGAAGCAGTATGGTTGAGAAGGATTCTATGGCATATGGGAGTGCAGGATGAAGAACCAACTGTGCTGAGATGTGACAATCAGAGTTGCATCGCCATTGCCAAAAATCTAGTGTTTCATGCACGCACCAAACATATAGAGATCCAGTATCACTATGTGCGTGATTTGATGGAGGATGGGATAGTGGAACTGGTCTACTGTCCAACAGAGGAGAATGGAGCATATATCTTCACCAAAGCACTTACGAAGGATCTGCTTCAAGTTCATCTTCAAAGACTCGGCATTGGGCCGAGGAGATAGTTCACCTATGGGTGGACATTGAGAGGGGGTGTTAGATATGATCAATGCCCCACTCTCATTAGGTGCTACCAATGATCCATGGTGCTCAAAGTTGTAAGGCTCCCATTATGAGGAGAAGCCAAATGTGAGCCCGGACATTGGTTGAGTCCTGACTTGTATATCAGATGAGGTCTATGTGACCGGATGGCAAAAAGGTGACCATTGTGGGTCTAATCTTTGGGTTAGACGGAGTGGTTAAGCTAGTAGCAACTCGAGGCGCATTGCATCGAGTTGCGGGGTAAGGGAATTAAAAGGGGCCCCTATTGTGGGGTCCGGGGGCCGCGGAAGCAGCCCCTGGCTAGGGGGTTTGGGGGCAGCGCCCCCGGCCCGATGGTAAAGGGAATATTCCCTGGCCGACTAGTGGAGGCTTATATGGTAGGTCGGTCAGGCCAACCTCACGGCCTTCAGAGGCTATAAAAGCTAAACCCCTTCACAGCCATCGATCACTCATCTTTCACCCAGTCAGAGTTGTTGTTCCAGCTAGCCTTAAGCTCTTCACCTATCTTCTATCTAGATCACCATCTAAGCTTCACATAGTGGAAGCGCACGGGTGGACAGAGCCATCTTTGTATCAGTTGTTTGGAGTTAAAGAATTTACTGATTCTCCTCTTATGTGTTTTGTACTCTCTATCTCTTTCTCAGATTCTGTTTGCTGTGCCGTGTAATATTTTACAACACAAGACACCCCATACGACCTCACGGCTAGGAGCGTCTAGGGCTCACACTATACTAAACTCTAATATCAATTTTGCATTTGTAATAGGACACAGTCCACCATTTTCCTTCCCCTATTCCTCAAAGGGAGATTCCATAACATATAGGTATAATACCTTGTATCACATACACAGGAGGCAACCTCTCAGCTCAAACACCATGGCCTCAATGTAGCTCTCCTACATCTCATGGATTGGCCCCTTTATGTGCTACCTCAACATAAAGAACGAATGTACAAGCTCCACTCTTTTGTAAATTGAATGATCTAGGAGTTGATATTTTCTCACTAAACTTACCCCAAGGAAATCCTTATCGCATGATACTGGCTCTCTAGCACTATCCAGACCTCTAAGACACACAAGACACCCCACACGGCCTCGTGACCAGAGCATCTAGGGCTCACACTACACTAAACTCTAATATGGATTTTGCGTTTGTAATAGGACACAGTCCAATGTTTGCCTTTTCCTACTCCTCAAAGGGAGATCCCATAATATATAGGTATAATACCTCGTATCACATACACATGAGGCAACTTCTCAGTTGAAACACCGTGGCCTCGCTATAGCTCCCCTACATCTCGAGGATTGGCCCCTTGATGCGTTGCCTCAACATAAAGAACGTACATATAAGCTCCACTCTTTTGTATATTGAACAATCTAGGAGTTGATATTTCTTCATTGAACTTACCCCAAGGAACCTCTCATCTAATCTATAGCAAGGACTTCCTCACACTCTCAGTGTTGGTCAATGTTTGGCATATAGGTGCTATGCATCCAAGATTTTATACCATGTGGCATGAAAAATGAAAATGTGGATGTCTATTGTGCACAAATATTTTATTTTTAAAGAAATTAGCACAATGGAGTGTAAAATTAGCCCTTCAATGATTTCCAATCTATGCATTGTTGCTGCATTGCTAGAGACTAGCACCGAACTTAATAGTGCTATTAGTCTCTTTAGACTTAAGTTTTTATCGTTCTATATGACGTGCACAAACAAAAGATTAGACTTTACTTCATTTTTCACACGTAAACACTTCCAGAACCCTTCTTTTCCCCCTACCATTTATACGTTGCATCGTTGCATAGGTGTAGGGTTTTGTTTTTTTGCATTTTCAATGTATAAAGCGATAAAAACTGCACTAAAACATACAAACAAGAATGAGCTGAGGCTATACCTCATACCTCAACCTTTCTAGATATTCACAAACATTAATCATATTTTTCCTTAATTTTTGAAGCATGAAAACCTATTTTTCTCTCATTTTTCTATTTTTTTCTATTTATTTATTCATAAAAATAGGTTATTTTCTGATCTATGATTATTAACTGATTATGATAGTTAAAAGATGTTTTTTATCAGAATTACATTCCATACTCATCTCTTTTTCCCACCCGAAACCAACAAAATCTTCATTTTTACTCTAAAAATGTGCTTTTCGGGTTGGAATTTAATTATTACGACTATGTATCATTACGGTTCTAGATTTGTCTTATGTGCTGCCCTCAATCATGATGTAAAAAAGATCCAAACAAATTTTTGTTCCATATGAATTTCATTTTGACCATTAAGCATAAAAAAGAAGCAAATTTCATTTGTAAAAATGAGGCATGTCATGTTGTGGGTGAATCCCCATTTGGAAGAGAGAGAGGGAGGAGAGAGAAAGACTAGATCTGGATCTCACCAATCGGGTAGCCAATTTTGAAGGCGAGAATGGAGATGGAGAACATAGAGATCCTTCATCTTGCTGCTACTATGATCGGTTTGTAGGAGTATTGACCTTGGGTATGGCTTATCGCCCTCCCCCCTCCATTTTTCCTTGTCGTGCTGCTGCCATATTCACGTTTTTTTTTTCACCTTAAAAAAACACCCCCCCTTGATTGCGTTCCATTTTGGGGGGCGGGAGGCCCCAAGAGTCACCCCCCTTCCCTTTAAGCTCATTCACATTGCTTAATTTTTTGACCTCCACCTCGGGCATTGCCTCTGCCACGTCCGACCTCCGATTAACGTGCCCACTCGTCTTCTTTGGGACACATCTTAGCAGCCGATCTGGAGGAGGGTCTAGAAAGCCCTGCCTGGCACTCGCAAGGAATGTCACAGGGTTTGCGATCTAGGTCTTCCCGAGTCTGCCCCGAGTGGAAGTGTCCGGCCATTCCCACTTAGGATCGACCTGAAGTTAGGGTTCCTTTTCTATCAGCAAGGTCTCTAGGAAGTAGCTAGCGTCGAGCTCCAAATGAACCACTTTGCGTAGGAACAACAGAGTTGAAGCGGATTCATGCTGCACCTGGTTCATGGAGAATGGAAAACGAGAGGGATGCGAAGCTCAACCTCTTTGCCACCATAAGGCATAGTCCCATTCCTTTCTCCTAAAACATCATAAATCAGGATTCTAACTCTATTGATGCTAGTCTTCATAGTCTTGTTATCTCATCTTTTGAGAAAATTTCCCAGCTAACCGGGACCACCATTTTGTAGGATGGACCCAAGTCACGTCCACCGCACTTTCCTTGGATTGCTTAGTTATCTAATTACCTACCACATTACTTTTGACATGCAAAAGTAGCTTCCTTAATTAATCAATTTAATCACTGGTTCCTTCATGCAACTTAGGCATTGACACAAAAAAAATGTCAAGCAAATTCCTTTTTCAAATATTTGATCTTTATTTATCATAATCTTGGAGTACATCAAGTATCATGCCTGAAGGCTATCCCAGCAATCTACAAGATTGTTGCTCCAAGTTTTGCCTGTAGACTAGTATACGGGCCTCGAGATCCCATCTTGAGTCACGTCGACCTCTTGTGTGGGATCCGGAGGCAAGGATTTACAGCCAGAGCCTCCCCTAGCACCCAAGCATCCTCCCACTCCAAGCAGCACCCACGGAGAGACCTCTCGCAGCCTGGTTAGGTCCATATACCTGGCGCGGCTAACAACCCCCTTGGATAGGGCTAGGCAGACAGTCGAAGGTAACTGTTCATGCCTCTCCCTCCAGGCTTTTAACCTAAAGCATTAAGTGTTTTTTTTTGAATTAGTTCCTTGAGCAAAGGAGTTCAAACAATGTACCTAAGTATACAATCACGATCATTTCAGAAGCGTTTGTACGACCAACTGCTAAGGTGTGATTCCTTTTTCCTAGATGCTCCCACAATCCGATCCTGGATCGTTCGCTACTTGGCAAGATCCCAATAATCTCAAACAAGATCATGCAATAAAATGTTCTTGGTAATTTAACTTATTTTGACTTGCTCTTCCCCTTGGGTTTTACCTTATGGTATCTTAACCCTAACTCAAAGCATTAATTGGTCAACCAAGGCAACGAACATGCCTTATTCGCAACCCAACCAAGGGTCTTTTATTCTTCCAGTTCTTTACTCATCTCCCTCTGACCAAGTTCAGTTAACACACTTGGCAATGCAAGACTCTTCATCTATGCCTTCATGATAGAGTCTAGATGCATGCGTCCCTTCCATCCCTCTTAGTGCGGTACTATGCAGAATTTTCAAATCAAACTTACCCATCATGCACATGTGCGTTTAATATATTAATACATCCTAAACGACATTTAACTATCTTCATACGTGGCAATGAATACTTATTCCTAATGCACCGAATCTCATGTGACTTGCGTATATGAAAGTCTAGGTTTCTATCCATCGATGCAATTGCATCCTATGAACGGAAACTAACATTTCATGTGTTTATTTTAATCATGATTGCAAAGCATGAATTC
Organism: Lygodium microphyllum; assembly: GCF_053477565.2. Lineage (NCBI taxonomy): Eukaryota > Viridiplantae > Streptophyta > Polypodiopsida > Schizaeales > Lygodiaceae > Lygodium > Lygodium microphyllum. The sequence goes on along the minus strand of NC_141148.1, from coordinate 90,680,285 downwards.
TAGATGACTATTCATGCACTGAACTGGTTTAAAAACTATTATTTTATGTGAAATAATGTGAAAATCCTATCATTCTATTTGTGTAAAAGCTATCATTCTATGCATATAAACTTATGCGAACTCCATGCTCTATCATTTCATGCATGCAACCTATCACTTGGAGTAAACAAAAATCCTAATGCTTGTTCTTGTTCCATGCATGTAGCTACCCCTTTATTTCTTCTTCTTAAAATAATACAGAATATAATTAACCAAAATTAATTATAAAGCCTAGGATATCAAAAGAACTTCGGTTTGATTCGTGACCGCCGTAGGGGCATTTGTTGCGTTGGTCAATCCGCTCGCCTCTCCCGCATTACCGGTACCATTGGTAGCTCTGGCACTTACACTTCCCGCATTACCGGTACCATTGGATCCATTTACCACGCGGAGTTTGAATAGTCCCAGACCTTAACGGGCCTTCAAGATGATAGGCTTGGGAAAGGAAAGGCGGTGAGTAAGGTGACCTATGCCGATGAGGGGATGGCTTGAAAAAAAAAATGGCTTCTCGAACGTGGCTCCTCAACACGGCCCTTGACACCTCTACACACCAACTCTCTCTCTCTCTCTCTCTCTCTCTCTCTCTCTCTCTCTCTCTCTCTCCTTCTCCTCTTCTCCGTCTCTCTCTCTCTCCCTCCTCTTCTTCTTTTCTTCTCTCCTTCTCCTACTCTCTCTCTCCCTCTTCTTCTTCTCCTTCTCTCTCTCCCTCTCCTTTTGTTCTTCTCTCTCTCTCTTCTTCCTCTTCTTCTTCTTTTTCTCTTCTTCTCCTTCCCTCTCTCCCTCTCTCCCTCTCCTTCTCTTCTTCTCTCTCTCTCTTCTTCTCCTTCCCTCTCTCCCCCCTTCTTCCTCCTCTTCTTCTTCTTCTCTTTTTCTTCTCCTTCTCTCTTCTATCCTTCTTCCTCTTCTTCTTCTTCTCTCTTCTGTGTGTGTGTGTGTGTGTGTTCACGGGGGGGGGGGGGGGGGTGGTGGGGGGGGGGTTTCTCCACTTGACGAACAAGGAGGGGGGGTTTTCTGACCGAAGCCTGGGGGGGCGCTGCTGCTGCCGCAAATGGAGGGGGGAAACGTGACGATGCACGAGGGGGGAAGGACCTTCCGTTCGATGCCAAGGAGGAGGGGGGAGTCTCCCTTATATGGTGGAGGGGGGGGAAGACGGCCGCCACCCCTCCCACCTGGGGGCCTGCATGCCCCTCTAACACTAGTTCACTCCCTCTCTCTCCTTGACGTGCTGTTGGCGAGGAGAGAGAGAGGGATAAAAAAAATTGTATTAAAGTTTAAAAAAAATATTAAGGGGGGATATATTACAATGGCAAAAACTCTAGAGGCTGTTGCAGAAAAGATAGGTGTGGGTACCAAAAACATGATGGACATCCAGAGGCTGTAGTAGGGGCCTCACAAAGTGTATAGAGGCTATAGTACAAGGCTACATGAGGATTTTATAAGTTTATGTCCGAAGCATTTGGGCTAGGCAATACAAGGCTAAAACAATCTATTTGAATAGAAGGACCAATGAGGTTTGTCCTTCTCGTGATGGTCTTCTTCTTCTTCTTTTGCTCCATTTTCTTCTTCTTATTTAACTACAACTAGATAGGGCTTTTGGGACCTCTTTCTGGCATTGTAGAGCTTCTCGGTTTGTTCGGTCCTTTAGCAGAAGTCATAGAAAAGCTGGTCCTTCTTGCCTTTACAACATGTTGCCAACATATAATGCATGTTCATCTCTAGAGGTGCTTGGTTCTTCCTTAGCTTTTAGCTTCTTTTCCTCCTCTAATAGTGATGCATTGATATCAACAAGGCTAGGGTTTGTCATATTGATTTGAGTTGTTGATACATTATTATATTCAATACGCAAACTTTTAAGTAGAACACTGATGCAAACATCTTCTTTCGTTTTAATGATGATTCCTGCAAGTTGGATTAGAAGTCCTTCCATGTAATTTAGATGTGTGGCAAGTGATGTGCTAGACTTCATTTCAAGCCTAAAAAACTCAATCAAGAGACCATACTTTGATGACTTAGACTATGCACCAAACAAGGTGTCAAGTCTCTTCCATGTATCATGTGAAGTATCACAGTTATCCACATGGTGGATATAGCTGTCATCTAGCTCCAGTTTGATAATGGCCTGAGCCTTATCATCATTCTTTTGCCAAGTGACTACAAGGTCCGCATCATGAGGCTTCTTTTCTTTTCCAGTGGTAATGGCCCAAAGGCCCTTCTTCATCAAGATGAGTTTGATGCGGGTTTGCCATGTGTGAAACCCGACTCCTTTGAAGCTAGCAGTTGGAGAGTCTTTGCCTATGTTAGATGGCTGGAGCAACATAAAACATCTTCAAAATTCTTCGATTTTATCAGTGGAAGAGCAGATTACAGTGTGTCAAGAAACACAAGCAATGATAGCGTGAAAACACACTATGTAAAGACTATGTCCGAGTTTATGTCATGACTCAAATTTTCTTAGTTTAGGGTCGTTGATCTTTTGTCAATTAATCCAAGTTCTTCCCCTCCTTGATTTGATGATGGGACAGTAGATTCAAGTGGCAGTGGGTTGTTCCAGGCGGTAGGAGAGAGAAAATGGTGAAATTTTTTAACTTTAGTGAAGTTTTCACATGGATTAAGGTTTTGACCTAGCCCTATTTTTTTGCTGATTGTGGGATCTAGAGTGGATCATTTTAAATCTTTTTTTAATGGAAATTAAGTTCTCTTCATGCTTTATCAAGGCCCCATGATGATGGACGTGATTGCTAGCGAATTCACACATGCACGGAGGACGACGGCAGCATGCATAATTTTTTACAGTTTTTGACATTTTCTTCAATGCTGAGGTTGTAGAGTGCTAGTGTCAATGAGTTATGGGCTAGGGTTCATGAAGATATGCTCTGTATTTAGAGATCCAGATCCTCCAAGTTGGGTAGGTGCTGTCATCCATAGGGCTGAGGTTATGGTAGCAACTGGCAGAAGTGACAATGCTGAGCTCTAGATAGGGCAATGTCAAGATCTTATGTGACAGAGAACCCTTGTAAGTCAAGGAATAAATCTCTAGAAGAGATCTTGGAGAGATATGCCCTCTACAGGAAGTTATGGAAGCTCAAAGGCGGGGATGTGCAGGCTACTGGCTATGGTTGCCACAAGGTGCTATGAAGATGAAGATGAAAAAATAAAGTCATACATTGATCCTGAGCTGGATGGGCACAGATTGAGAGGGACAAAGAGAGGCTGGAGAGGCAATTCCATGCTTGAATGGGCTCTGATACCATGTTAAATATACAGGATCTAGAGCATGGCAGATGCGGAAGCTATGGAGGTTGAAAGAGAAAGTAGAAACTCATGAAGACATTGACCTTGACAAAGACAAATTGTCACACAAGTGAATTAGGTCCCAAGATTGAGACTTGGACTCATAAACACAATCTTGTGTGTGGATGGTGACATAGACACTTTACTGGAAAGAAAAGAGTACTTTCATTGCATTAGAAAAGAGTGCAAGTATAATGCTTTATAGGAATTGAATGGTAGCACTTCTCCTATTATGCATATGGGATTCTGGTCTTGAGCCCTCACTGCTCCTTATAAAGGGACCAAAATAGTTGTGATTGCAAATATCTCAATAACCCTGATCATCAAGAACTTTGCTAGATGAAGCATAATTTCCATGCTATCTATCCTTGGCTTTCATGTCAGCCTACTTCTTATGACAATCTTTGGCTATATGTCCATATCTACCACAATATGGCAGTCCTTGTCCCTATTGGTTTGATCATTTGACTACCAGGATCCTTCTTTCTTTGGAGAATAGCATCTAGTAATCTGTATAACCATAGCATCTGATATACATAAGGAAAACCAATGTAATACCTTGCATGCTCTCTCAGTCCATAGCTTATGAGCCCTTTTCTAATCATTTGTCGGATTCCTTTTAGGCATTTCACCTTTAGCCTCATCACTTGTACATAAGTCCCAATAACCTCTACCAATCAAAAAATTCTTCATACGGAACTTCCACAAAGAAAATTTTTTGTTGTCTAGCTTTTCACCCATAATTTGAGTGATATTGTCAGTGCCTTGAGCATTTGCCATAGTTGCAGCTTAGGTATTCAATGATGTATAAAACCTATAAGTATTTGACTCCTTTTCCTATAGTTCAAGACTAGTTTTTTGCTATTCAAGACAGTTTCCTGTAGATCAGGACAGTTTCCTGCAATTCATGACAGTTTCCAGCAGTTCAGGACAGTTTCCTGCAATTCAAGGACAATTTCTTGCACTTTAGGACAACTTCCTGCAATAATTTTTTGCACCAAAAAAATAGGGTATTTCAACTCTTTACAATCTCAGAAACATCCACAAGCATGTGGGATAGCCCATAGGTATTTTAGTCAATACATAGACTTTGCAAGTATTGTATCTCTATCTCATGTATTCTTACTACAGTGAAGACGATATGTAGTCTAAAACTTGCAACCTGACATTTAGGCACCTTCTTGACATTCAGAAAATCAACTCCTTTGAGATCTTGGGTGATAAATGATGCTATTTTCTTCAGGATTTTAGAGAGGCAATGTCATATACTGCATTTATTGTAAATGACTAGCCAAGTAGATGTCAAGGCATTTGTTTCATCTCCAGATTTCAATCCTCAGTTGCATCCAATGCTCTCTTTAATCTTCCAAGCATTCAACATGCATATGTTAGGTCATACAAAGACAAGAGCTCCAAAATGACATGTAATGCTTTAGTAAGAGACAATGCTTATTGCCTACATTCAATAACCATTTCCACCCATTAAAAAAGCTTCAAAACTGAACATTTAACACTCCAATATCATGCTGAAATGCATGATAATAAGGGCATATATATTGTTAGGATAAAAGACACCGGTGCCCTGGAATCATTTGTTGTTTACTACAGTAAATAGCCAGTCTATATAGGTCTGTGCTGAATATATCAAAATGTGTGAGGAATTTGAAAAATGTTTATTCTGCAAAGTTGTAGACCACGTCAAAAGGTTAGGATCAGTGGGCCGTTTCTCCAAAAGCCATTTTTTTAGCAAGATATAGCTTCTACAAAAAAACGAGCTGCGGGCACAGTCTCCTTTGATGACGTTTTCTTCATATTTGATGTCTTGATAACAAATGGCTACTGCCAAGCCTTCAGGTTTCAGGCGTTCATGCTCTGATACCATATTTGAAGAGAGGGAGAGAGACAGAAAGGAGCAAAAGATGAGCCTCAACTAATTGTTGTTCTTCTTCCATTATTCTTCCATCATACACAACGAAAGAGACTTACACACATATGTATGACTAACCAAGACTAATTGTGGTTGAGTCACTAACTACACTGACTTATTGAATGTCATATACATGTACAACTATATCCAGTTAATGTCAGTCACAGACATAAAGATAGATTGACTGAAGAGTAACTGTAGCTTGATATTCTAACATTTTCATCTTCAAGGTATGCCCTCATTTACTTGATCAAATGCAACCTTGACATGGAGTATTAATCATCTCTTACTTGATCTTTCCCTCTTCTTGAATCTTTGAGCTCTCATCATAATGCCAACTATGGTAGAACTTGGAGAGTATGAAAATTTCAGAGATTTAGTGAAGATTTGAGTCAATCTTGGTACCTTTTAGCTTCAAGAAGTGAAAGGAAAGCATCTACAATCAACATTGAGCATACATTGGAGCCTTAAAGCAAGATTGGAAGCATTTTCTTCCTTTCAAATTGAAGCAAAACAGGGCAGCCATCAATTTTCATCAAATTTTTCTTGAATATTGAAGCTTCAAACCATGGGGCTTTTGTTGTCTACAACCCCAAGAAGGTTATATTGAAGCTACTCTATCAAGGATTGGCTTACATTGAAGCATTCCATCAAGATTTATGGCATTTTTATCCTCTTAAATATAGAAATATATAAAAACTCTTGAAATTCTTGATTCTATCATGAACTTGGATTCTTCAAGGCTCAAATCACCTTCTCCAATAAATCATTGTGGACTTCTACTCAAGTATGGGATCCTCTTAATTCATTGGAGCAAGCTTTGAGCTAAAGTTACATAGAAGAAATCATCATGGGACAAATTCTTTCTTGAAGTTGGCCTTATGTTATTTAATCTTGATCCATTTGATAATGGATTGTGTTGAGAATTGATCGATTGTGGTTCATCTACTACTCTTCATCAACATTAAGAGGTAATCCTATTTCTTTTAACAAAATCTCTCTTTTTATGCTATTGTTGAACCAATCATAGTGTTGATAAAGATAGATCGAGTGTAATATATCCTTTAAAATTACCTTTGAAGAGCATGTAGAATTCAACCTAGGAAGGATTGTGATTGCTTTATGATTTCCCTTTTTTACCCATTCATAAATTGATGCCAAATTGATTGCATAGTGCTATTCACTGCCTACCTAACTTGGAATTTGATTGGATGCTTGAACATTGATGCTATAGGACTGAAATAATGATGAAAATGGTAAGTGGAATATTTATAAAGGCAATGGGTCATTGCAAAAGGGTAATGCCTTATCCTTAGCTCTTTCAATTCAGTCATTTCCTAATACCCACTTGCATTTCATTAAAGAATCCAAAGGCTTGTTCAGTTAATGCATAGCATCCCTGTTTGATTAGTCATTAGAATGTACTTATCATATTGATTTTCACAAGGAAAAAGAAGATGCTAGGCAAGTCAAGAAGACAATAGTGAGGTGACCCTCCCTTGCCAATTATGACCGTAAAGGGGTGCACAACCCAGCTTGAGGAGAAACTTTGCACATCCCTCAAGTCTCGGAGCCCATGCAATTTTCAAGTTTAGGTGCAAGTACATGCCCATTGATAGAGCTTGACAGTAGTACAACAGTGATCAGTCCAATTCAAAGACCTATAGGTGGTTGAAGTTCCATAGGAACAATATTGGAATAGGTGTAGGGCATCTCATGTTCTTTGGATACCTACAGCAGGTGGTCCTAGTTTCACAGGTTTATAAAATTGGTATCCACCATTTCATAGGTTATTCTTGAGTCCTATAGTCTTGTCCATAACCTCTCCAAGTTGCTACAAGGGTTTACTGGGGTTATTCTCACACAAACAGCTCCCATAGGGTCAAACAAACACCATATTGGAGATTTTGGAAATTTTCCAAGTCCCACTTTTAATTAATGTCTTACTTTTGTGAATGAAAGAGAGCACTATGTTTATGTTTGTCTTTAAAGGGCACTTTGTATGTTACAAATATGAGATCACACATCTTGAGAGCTTAAGTGATGAAATGTAAGCTATGTGGCTATTAGGAGATTTGGATTTCACCTCTATCTTTTCTACCATACTAACAAAATGTGATGTTGTATGGTGGTGGAAACATTAAGGAGGCTTAGCTAGGATATACCTAGAAAATTTCCAAGTTTAATGTTAGAATACAAAGGTTTGGAGGAGTGCAGAGAGAATTTAGAATACAAGAGCCTTAAACATTATATGAAGTTATGTTATCATGGCCAAAATTTATAATGTTATGGATTTGAAGATATTATAATATGAGTTTATTCTTTTAGATATAGTATCATTTAAAGTGACATGTATAAGTTTCATGAACTAGGACCTTAAAATAGTCACCATTAACTAGGTGTGGTTTAATAACTTGATCTAATACCATATAGTAATAAGTTTGGATTACCTATGATGTGATGGTTTTTTTGTGTGTAAACCAATAGACACAAGTATGTTAAATAATTGCTCACTCTATTTGCATTTTTTTAATGTATATGCATGATATATCAATGTCTTTTGTTCAAAAATTCTATCTATCTTGACAATATATGGACAAGATGAATATTGGCTTTGGCCAAAATCAACCAGCTTAACACTTTGAATAGCTGAATGAACTTTCATATCATAGAATGAAAATTTATATACCAAGCTAGAAGTTTATGATTTTTCTAAGACCAAAGATTTAACCTTTGACCAATGGTTTGTGTTTCCAAAGAAATAGACATAAATTTGATTATTAATTGAAACTTATTTGTTAGCTAAGACATAAAGTACCAAATTGGACTTAAGCCACTTTATAAGAAATTTCAATACAATTAACTAATGTTATTGAAAGAATTAAAAACATTAAGTAGATTCTCTCATTGATATTGGTGGTGTTTAGAACCACCAAGGTAACTACATAAAACACTTTAAATTTCTAACAAGCATATATTTCATAGCCATGCAAAAGCTCTTAATGTAAGGGATATATTTATTATGAAAGTAAAAATTAGTCCATACAGAGTCACTCCTTATTGCATCATGTATATTGGAAAAATATAACTTTTATAGATTTTGTATAAAGCATTTAGTTACACTACCATTTATGAAATGTTTGTGATATCCTAACTCATGAGCAAATTACATTGCTTCCATATCTTTCAAAGTAGAGACTAAAGGAGTCTACTTCAACTTGGATAATTGTGAATTGTTTAATATAAGAGACGAATGACATGAGCCATTTATTAAGGATGTTTGTATAATAGATGGTCATAAAGTACAAAATAGGACTTAAACCACTTAATAGGACTTAAACCACTTTATAAGAAATTTCAACACAATTAACTAATGTTATTAAAAGAATAAAAATTTTTAAGTAGATTCTCTCATTGATATTGGTGGTGTTTAGAAACACCAAGGTAACTACATAAAACACTTTAAATTTCTAACAAGCATATAGTTTATAGCCATGCAAAAGCCCTTAATATAAGGGATACATTTATTATGAAAGTCAAAATTAGTCCATACATAGTATGAAGACGGCATACAAGGTTCCAAGGTATAGTCGACACTCCCCTCCTAGAAATTAATAGATAAAGCATCCTACCATATTGGAAGTATGTAGAGATTGCACGCTTGACAGATCACATGGTAAGTAATCTATCCTAGAGGAAAATGAATCTTGAAACTCTAGTGCATATTTAATACAAACAACGTCCATAAGGATTAGGACTTAGGTGCCTTGAAATCCTTCCAATAGCGGCTATGTTTATTAATCATGTTCAAGGTTGGGTTAGATGCAATAAAAACTCTAGGGAAAGCAAAGGCTTAAGGGTTAGGAAACCCTAAGTCAAAAGAGAGACCGATGCTTTTGTACTCGTTAGGAAGAGGGTTCGGTTATCAACCAAAGTAAGGGATTATTAGAACTCATGTCTTGAGCAATGTCCTAGTAGCTGAATGGAGGAAATGTTAAGTAAATTTTGCATGGAATCACTTAGATCCCAAGGGGGAGAGCAAACACGCGATGGAAGGCTATCGCGACTATTCCTACAATGTTTGGAAAAGGATACCATTGTTTTGTGGATTAATTAGATAATATACTAAATGCTTTTGCATTAAACTGATTGCAAGATGTGAACTGGATGATTATTCCAAGTGCATGTGTTTGATGGTAAATGCATGGCAAGGGTCTGTAATGACAAGTTGCCATGGGAAAAAAAGAATGTTCTTCTTGGAAGATGATATTAGGCTGACTGCTTTGATTGTGCTCGGCTCTTAATTGGCTTAATTAAGGAAGGATATTTTGCACAGGTGGATCATCTCCAGGTCATGCTATGTTTCAACCCGAGAGGGCACTACTCGATTCATGGGCCAAAGGTCGAGTGGTGAAAAGGTCAACCACGAAAAGTGTGTCTCTCTCTTAGGTCGCTTGGGGTCAGTGGAGCTCTAGACACCCCTTGCCAAGTCTGAAACAAGGCTGTAGAGTGCCGTGAGCCCTACGTGTAGGGCATTGGAAGATCCTATTCTAGATAAAGGATAGAAATTATGGTGCCATGTGATTTGGACCGGGATTTTTATTGAACAGAAGGGAATATATAAACCTGTATTGACAAGTGACAAAGATTAAGGTGAAGATAAGTTAAGGAATTTGTTTGACCTTGCTTGTCAAAGGATTTCCTGCTTTGTTTTCGTGTTAGTGTGATAGGACCTAATTAGAAAACTAAAGCTACCAAGGGAAGTAGGTGGGCAGAACCCCGAGGGTCTATGCTATGACAGGGTGGTCCCAGAGAATAGGGAGGCTTCTCACAAGGTTTTACCATAATTTATTTAGGTATGGTTAGGTTAGAACCCGATTCATGCATTTTAGGGGACTAGAATGGGACTATGCCCTACGGGCAGAGAGGTTGAGTGGTGTATCCCTCTCATTTTCTATTCTCTTTGAACCAAGTGCGGCATGGATCTACTTCGGCTTGGGCATCTTTGCGTAAAGTAGAATGTCTGGGACTCGAGGCTAGAATGTTGTCAGGAGACCTTGACCACCAGGGATCCAAATTTCAGGTCGATGCTAGTGGGTTCGGCCGTGAACATTCCGTTGCGATGCAAGCTTGGGAAACCCTAATCGACAAACCCCGTAACATTCCATGGGAGTGCCAAGCAACAACGCTTAGATTCGTTTCTTGATGGACCGCTAAAACGTGCTTGGCTAGCCGATAGGTGGGCACATTATAGTTGGTATCAAAGCAAAACTTCATGATGATGCGTGATTGATTAATGTTTGGTTCATAGACATATCCTAAACAAAAATAACCTTAGTGGTATGGCTTGATTTTCAGGCATCTTCTGCATCCACAAATGCTGACATGCAAGAGAAGAAATTCCTTCTCGAGCAAATTAAGGCACTCGAGTTGGATGTGGAGAAGGGTTAGACATCGCAACAAAGGCGGAGACATGGATTGAGTCGATGGATGACTATTTCTATGCTTCGAGAACTGCCTCCATGAATCAAGCCATGATAGCAAACTTAAGCTAGTTGGCCAGGCTCAGTTTTGGTGGAAGCAATGGTGCAAAGATCAAGGTGTTTTTGAAGCCATTGTCACTTGGGCTCACCTAAAAGATGTTGTACCCAGACGATACCTTCCCCCAACCTACCAGGCTTTGAAGATGAATGAATTCTTCAAGCTTAAGCAACTGGAATTAACCTTGGAAGCCTACTACTCAAAGTTTGTAACCCTACTAAGATACGCGCCACCTATGGATATTGCACAGCAAGTATCCAAGTTTTGCCATGGCCTAAACACTCCTCTAAACCACTGTTTAGAAGCAATGCATCCAACGGACTTGCAACATGTGTTACTTCAAGCAAAGTCGATTGACCATGGATCTCAATCCAAGTTTGAAAAGAGAACAATTCGGAAACAAAGTTTTCGCGATAAAGGACCATTTTAGTCTGTTGAGAGGATCCTAGGACAATTTGGCCTAAAGAAGAAAATCCTTCCAAGGACAACCAAAAGTCTTGTTACTCCAAGTGATAAAGCTTCGTGCTGTTTCTATTGCAGGCAGTTAGGTTATTTAAAAAGAGAATGTCCAAAGCACCCTAAACACCGATGCTCCGAGTGCCACAACATTGGACATAACTACATCAATTGTCCCAACAAGACTCATGGAGAACTTGAACTTACAAGGAAACGAGGTTGTACCAGTGATCCAGATTACACCAAATCCTTAGGAAAATCCCATAAAATATTCATCAGATGTAACTACAATAAACCTTTCTCTTGTAATCCAGATATATCCAATATAATAAGTTGTGTTTCAAAAGACTGCATGCTTATGAGTGATCAGAGTAGCACAAGGAACGCATGGTGGGTCCTAACCCACAGGCCTTAAGCCCCACTAGTGCTTGTCTTCTCTAGTTTCTTCTTAGATGAGGACATCTCGAGTTCTCTAAGGGGGAGAGGATGTAATGTTCTGCCTGCTTTTGCATATGACCCCCCCTTTAACTTTAATAAAAATTAATCAAATTTGTTTTAACGGTCCCCCTGTCAATGTTTCCAGTTTAGCGGAGGGAGGGGGAGCCATAGAAGACAGGCAATGTGGTAGAGGGTGGCAACAAACGCGAGGAGGAAGTGAAGGTGATGATGTCGACAGTGCTGGGCTGCATGGCAGCAACTCCACCCTAGCCGCCCACATGGAGGGAAGGGCCTCCATCATGCCCCCATATTACCCCTTCCCCCGTATTATATAAAACCCCCCCATTTTAAGGGGTAGGTGGAAGAATTGGAACAGAAGGGCCAGGGTGCTGGGCAACACGTTGAGGGAGATAGATGAAGAAGAGAGAGGAGAAGAAGAGAAGAAGAAGAAGAAGAAGAAGAGAAGAAGAGTAAGAGAGAGGGAGAGAGAGAAGAGAGAAGAGGAGGAGGAGAAGAAGAAGGGAAGAAGAAGAAGAGGAAAAAGAGAGAGAGAGAAAGAAGAAGAAGAGGGAAAAAGAGAGAGAGAAGAAGAGAGATTCTTTCCCTTCCCCTCCAAAGAGGGCATCCACATGCATCTCATCCCTCATTGCTGTGGACCTATACTTGTCTCGCAAGATTATCAATCACTCGCAGATGGCTCCACTACTCAAGCACAAGGTGCAGAGGGTGTTGCGTGACTCACAAAGATCAAGGATGGCCCCCCCAAGCAAAAAATAATGCATGCGGATGGAAACCCCACAACGACCAACGAAGCCTCGGCCAAGGACATCATTACCCATCCAACTATGGTACTGGACGTAAGTAATGTATTTCCAAGTTAATCAATGCTCACTTTGATTCATGCATGAGATGCATTAGACCCACGCTAAGCTGCATGGAAAGGGATTATTGAAAAGGGTAAGTTTATTGCAACAATCAAAAGATGGAGTTTGTGAAGTTAGCTGCACCTAGATGTTATGCGTCGAATCCATACGTAGTTTGAAGATGGCATACAAGGTTCCAAGGTATAGTCAACACTTCCCTCTTAGAAATTAATAGATAAAACATTCTGCCATACTGGAAGTATGTAGAGACTTTACACTTGACAGATCACATGGTAAGTAATCTATCCTAGAGGAAAATCAATCTCGATACTCTAGTGCATAGTTAATACAAACAACATCCATAAGGATTAGGACTAAGGTGCCTTGAAATCCATCCGATAGCGGCTATGTTTATTAATCATGTTCAGGGTTTGGTTAGATACAATAACAACTCTAGGGCAAGCAAAGGCTTAAGGGTTCGGAAACCCTAAATCAAAAGAGAGACCGATGCTTTTGTACTCGTTAGGAAGAGGGTCCGATTATCAACCAAAGTAAGGGATTATTAGAACTCATGTCTTGAGCAATGTCCTAGCTGAATGGAGGAAGTGTTAAGTAAATTTTGCATGGAAGCACTTAGATCCCAAGGGGGAAAGCAAACACGCGATGGAAGGCTATCGCGACTATTCCTGCAATGTTTGGAAAAGGATACCATTGTTTTTGTGGATTAATTAGATAACATACTAAATGCTTTTGCATTAAACTAATTGCGAGATGTGAACTGGATGATTATTCCAAGTGCTGTGTTTGATGGTAAATGCATGGCATGGGTCTGTAATGACAAGTTGCTATGGGAAAAAATAATGTTATTCTTGGAAGATGATATTAGGCTGACTGCCTTGATTGTGCTCGGCTCTTAATTAGATTAATTCAGGAAGGATATTTTGCACGGGTGGATCATCTCCAAGGTCACGCCGCGTTTCAACCCGAGAGGGCAATGCTGGATTCACGAGCCGAAGGTCGAGTGGTGAAAAGGCCAACCACGGAAAGTGTGTCTCACTCCTAGGTTGCTTGGGGTTAATGGATCTCTGGACACCCCTTGATGGAGCTAGAGAGTGTTGTGAGCCCAACGTCTAGGGCATTGGAAGATCCTATTCTAGATAAAGGATAGAAATTATGGTGCCATGTGATTTGGACTGGGACTTCTGTTGGACAAAAGGGAATATATAATTTCTCTTGTATGGGCAGGAGACAAAGATTAACATGAAGATAAGTTAAGGAATTTGTTTGACCTTGTTTGTCAAAGGATTTCTTGCTTTGTTTTTGTGTCAGTGCTGTAAATTACACAAATGAATCATGTTCTCTAAAAGGCCTAATTAAGGAGGTTGATTGTGAATGTCATACATAAATGTGATAGGACCTAATTAGAAAACTAAAGCTATCAAGGGAAGTGGATGGGCAAAACCCCGAGGGTCTATCCTACGACAAGGTGGTCCCAGAGAACTGGGAGGCTTCTCACAAGGTTTTACCATCGTTTGACCTTTAGGTATGGTTAGGTTAGAACTCGATTCATGCATTTTAGGGGACCAGAATGGGACTATGCCCTACGGGCAGAGAGGTTGAGCAGCACATCCCTCTCGTTTCCCATTCTCTTTGAACCAACTGCGGCATGGATCTGCTTTGGCTTGGGTATCCTTGCGTAAAGTAGAATGTCGGGGACCCAATGCTAGAATGTTGTCAAGAGATCTTGACACCAGAGACCAAGATTTCAGGTCGATCCTAGTGGGTTCAGCCCACGAACATTTTGTTGCGAGGTGGGATCAGGAAACCATAAGCGACAAAACCCATAACATTCCATGGGAGTGCCGGGCAGCGACGCTTAGATTCGTTTCTCAATGAACCGCTAAAACATGCTTGGATAGGCAGGCATGTTACAAAGTATCAAGAATTTTCTAGCATGGACTTTGTAATTTGGTTACCTTCTGTACAATGAGAATATAGCTCAATAATAGTAATAGTAGACATGCTAACAAAGGTAACTCATCTTATTCCAACTAAAACCAATTACAAAGCTTCAGATATTACATGGTTTACCTAAAAGGATCATCAGTGATAGTGGTTCTCTTTTCACATCACATTTCTGGAAGAGTTTATTTAAAGCCATTGGGACCCAACTTTATTTCAACACTTTATTTCAACACTGCTTATCATCCATAAGTTGATGGGCAAACAAAGTGAGTTAATCAAGTGATTGAGGATATTTTACTTGCATATTATAGCAAGGAACCTAAAAGGTGGATTCATTATCTATCCTTAGTGGAATTTTCTTATAATGCCTCTTATCATCAAAGTATTCAGATGACTCCATTTTAGGCACTATATGGTCAAGATTGATGTATGCCACTTAATTTTTCTGATCCTACTCTAAGGGTATAAGATTCAAGAAAAATGTTAGAAAAAATAGATGATTGAATCAAGATTATTAGACAAGATATTCAAGCTGCCAAGGACTGACAAAAAGTGTATGTTGATCTAAAAAGGCAAGAACAAATCTTCAAAGAGGGAGACATGGTCTTCGTCTGTGTCCATCCAAAGAAGAGTTCTTTATTTTTTGGAGAATTTAAGAACCTAAGTCCAAGATATTGTGGACCCTATAAGGTTCTCAAGTGCTTAGGACCAAGCACTTACAAGATACAAACCCTGAGAATATTTGCCAATAGAAATGTTAACCCACCTCCACGCTCGATATTTGGGACAAGTCGTCAATCCTATTAACTAATAATTACTCAATATACATATTAAACCCTCTTTTTACAAAAAATCCTTGAGAATATAAAAATCCACAATGTATTTCATGTTAGCTTATTGAAAGCATATGTAGCTAACCCTGACCATATCCTTGATGATCAACAAGTTGTAATACCTAGCCAAGGAGTCCTTGAGCTACAACTGGCGATAGAGTAATTGACGTAAGGGAGAGAAAATCGAGAAGTAGAACCCTTAGAGAATACATTGTCCTATGAAAGGATTATCCCGAAGAAGATGTTACATGGATAGATGAGAATGCTCTTCATCAATAATACCCACATTTTCTCTCGAGATGAGGACATCTCCATTTCTCTAAAGGGAGGAGGATGTAATATTTCCAAGAAACTTATAATAGTTAGTAGGCTAGCTAGTTAGTAAAGATGGTTAGTAGTTAAGCAAGATAAGTTAGTTAAGTAAGTTAGAGGTAAGTTAGATAAGTCAGTAAGATAGAGTTAGATAAGTTAGTCAATAGTTAGTAGGTTAGTTACTAGATAACTAAAATCTAACTTTAATAAAAACTAACGATTACTAACATTTTTAATAAAAACTAATGTTTTTATTAAGGGGGGTGCTCATCATACTGACGACCAACGTAAAGGTCGTCTCCCCCTCCCCCCTCAATCATAATATTCCATGTCATCATCCTCAATGGTGTCATCACCATCATCATCACCATTGTCATCACCATCTTTTTCGTCATCAATCTTAATTTTTAAAGAAAAAATATCATTTAATCCTTCAAATCAAGCATCGATGGCCTCATGAATACCCTCCCCTTTGTCTGTAATTCAAAAAATTAAAAATGATAAAAATAAAGAGAGAAAGAAGCTCCCCACTCTAATTGGAGAAGCGAAGCAATCTTCACGTAAAGAAGGGCAGAAAGAGAGGGGAAGGGAGAGGCAGCCTGCACTCCCTTCAGCTTATAAAAAGGCATGCCCTTATTAAATACTATGGTTTATTTGCTAGAATCTAGGTCTCTGATTAAATACATTGACAAACCAAGATAAAGAAAAGGTCGTGCTAGGCTACCCCCAAGCTAGCTAGGAGACCCTACTCCAAGGGGGTCATGGTTATCACTTTGAGAGGCTTAAACCAGCTCCGTAGTGAAAGGTCTATCCATAGGGATAGCCTCGACAGTAGGAGATGTGGGTGCTAGGGGGGCTTTGGCCGTAAATCCTACATTATTCCTAGAATTTGATGAGCCCCTTCATGGACCCAAGATGGGATCTTGGAACCCTAAATACTAGTTACAAGGGTGGAATCTTGGTGGGTAGAATATCCTCGAGGAATTCTATAAAATATCCGCAAAGATGAAATAATAGAATTTGTAATAAAATTCCAATATAATAAAGAACTTTTTTTAATTCAAGTATTATTTGAATTGTATGAGTGTCTATAAAATAAATTATGTGAAGGAACCTGTGATTTAACGGACTAATTAAGGAAGTTGATTGTATATGTTTCAATAAATGTACTATAGGTAATTAAAAAACTAAAGATGATACTATCACCAAAGCAAAGTGGGTGGGCATGACCCTTGGTGCCGGTGAGGTGTGGGTCCATCCAATGGGGTGGTCATGATTAGCTAGGAGCTTTTCTAAATCAATGATAGAAATAAGAAGACGACATTTCGACCAACTAGTCGTTAGGTAGAACCGACTTGCATTGTTTTAGGGGACCGGAATGGGATTTTGCCTTATGGGTAGGAGGGTTGACGTACTGCACTCCCCTCCATCTCCCATTCTCTTTGAACCAAGTGCAATGGCAAGTCCGTTTCAGTTCGGGTAATCCTATAGGAAGTGGAAACTCAAAATTACTGACATTAGCTGGCTATTAGGAGACCCATTTGATTTAGGAACCCAAAAATTCAGGTCGATCCTATTGGGTTCATAGGCTGAAACTCTCCTGTTGCAAATTAGACTCACTAGGGCCTAAGTGACAGTCCCTGTGACGTTCCAAGGGAGCGTCAAGCGACATCATTTTTTAAAAACCTACCGATGGACTACTAAAAGGTGCGCTGTGGATTGAGATTGGCAAATACCTCACAGTTTGTTGATAGAGAAGCAATGCAACAATTACGTAAATACTTTTGGGTATTGCAATGTGAAGTCCACACAAACTATGTTTATGACAAGTTTGAGTCATCATGCATAGGATTGATCACTTGGAAACAAGGAAATACATCTTCATCTTCAATGGACAAGTGGTGTTTGGAAGGGCATGGTATGAGATTCATGGAATCCCAAAGACATCTTTTTACAAGTATAAAACACAATTTGAGCATGGTGTGAGGAGGGCAATGCATGGAAACAAGGGGGTAATAAGAGAAACTTGGGATCATAGAGAGATGGGAAGAGCCATCCATAGAGACTTTGTCAATAAGACTACATAGCAAATGCCACACAAGATTAGAACAATGCCAGATGGATCAAGGGAGACACAATTGGTCATCCTAGATGTTTATAAGCAGGTATATATATGGATAGAAGTAAGTACAACATTGAATGGTATTGGATGTAAGCAAATGTCCTTGTCTACCTTCGATCATATTTGGAACATAGAGTTCAAGCATGTAACCTTAGCAAGGACAAGTGAGTTCTCCAAATGTAGCATTTTATCAGAGATCAAAGAGCAACTTGCAGCAACAAAGTATCTTCAAGAGTGAAATGTGCTTCTAAAAAAGTGTCAATGTCACATGCTACAACAACAAAGTTGTCGGGATAGTTGATTATTGGAAACATATGATCTACGCTCTTCAAACTCCAAATGTCCAAGAAGATTGATTTTTCATAGATTTTCTGCCAAGAACACAAAGTGATGTAACCAATATAGATGTAGATAATGCAGATGACTTTATTGGATTGGAAGAGTTGAATGATTACTATTGTGGTCCTCTTAGAAAACGACCCAAACATGCATTTGAGCCAATGCTTGATTAAGAAAGATGACATTCAGATCCAATATATCCAATATGGATTGGTATTGCACAAAGTGAGGTGGATACAAATAGAAATTCCAAAAACTTCAACAAGATACATATATAGTATTGGGCACCAGTTTGTAGTCCTCAAGATGCTACAGATGCAGAGGTATATCTTAATTGTTGGGATAAATATTGGATGTGCAACAAAAAAGATCATGAACGATGGGAAACAATAGATAGCATTGTCTTCTCTTGGATGAAGAAAGGTACAAAATCTCCCAAAAATTTTAAAATTCCCCCAAATATTGTATTGAAGGCTAAAAAAATCTACAAGTTCCCAAATTCAAGAAATCCATTTTGATTTGGAATTTCCATATTGATGGAAAATTCCCAAATTCCCGAATATGGAGTTAACAAGGCATTTACTGGTTGTAAATAGGATGCAAGAACATTATGTTCAGCATTGATGATCCTATTACAAAAAATTCTATACTAATCCATATTGAGAACTTGATATCTCTTTACAAACAAGGGATTCTAAGATTATATTTGAATTAAAAAATTTATCAATCCGATATCCGGAGGCCAAGTTATTGTTGATTTACTGGCAATAGGTATAGCTAGACAACACCTAGATATCATACAAGGTGACACTGTTTATCATTGTTTCACGTAAAGTCTTAAACCCAAGTTGAAATTGTTTCAAATATGGTATATTTTCATACAATACCTTACTATTAAGCTATAACCATTGGGATTGGAGCTATATTTTGAGAGAAACAAGGGATTTATTGACAAATAGTATACTACTATAGCATTGTTTCTAATGGCTAGGAATAAGAAGAAAGACCCTATTATAGAAACAATGAATGAGGGTGTTTGAAACTTTCAAGAGGATCAAAATTACACAAATGAAGCTAGTAGTTTTGAGCAAATAGATGAAGACTTAAACATTGGAGTTTCTTACAACACACACCAAGAAATGGAGGATACACATGAAGTACATGCAATGAATGATTACTTATTATTGTCTAAAGAGCTGGGACATATAAATGATGGTATTTCCAAGAATTTAAAGACATTTAAGGAAGGATTAATACATGCATATCAAGGTTTATTGCAAGGCATGCCACAAGTAGATAAGGATATCACTGATCTACAGCAAAGCAACAAATCTTTATTTCAAGAACTCATTTTAGCTAAGAGAAATTGGTAGCAAGGCACAAAGGGAGTCTCGAAGACCCACATGCAATCCCTCTTGTTGACAATTTATCCCATCTAAACAAAGAAATTTCTCGTCCAGTTATGCATACTTTTGAAAGAGATGAACCTTCAAGGGTCACCACTCTTCAAAAAATCATGGCAATCATATCACAAGGCCTCAATTCAGGAAACCAAAAGATGATCTTAGACATGAAGGATGTAACAAGCAGGATACATAGAAACTAGGGGTTAGACATCCAATCACACTAACTAGGGTATATAAGGTGTAAGAGTCCTTGTTTAGGGCAACCAATTATTATCAAGAACATGCTCTTCATCTCCATCTCCAACTTCCATGGCTTCCTCGTCCTTTCTCTCCTCTTTTCTGTCCTTCTCTCTCATCTTCTAGTCTTCCTTTCTCTTCTTCTTTCTCTCTCTTGAACTCATTATCCTCCCTGCTCTCAATTTCATTCATTATAAGAGCAGAGCATCAGGCTTGGGTCCTTTTCCTCTTTCCTCTTTCTCCCTAGTTACTCAGGTTACAAGTTAGGATGGACCATAGTTAGTCTTAGTTTTTTGGAGCAAAAAGGAGCTATGGTTGGAGACTCAAATATATCTAGAGGTAAAATGGCTAAATTACATGTTTCCACTCCTTTTCATGTAAACTTTAGGGGTCTCATGCCAAGTTTAGAGACTCAGGAGTTAGAAGAGGGCAAAAATCTAAGTTACTTTTTGCTTCAACCTTCCTTCTCTATCTTCTCCTATAAATTTCCATGGTTACCGGCCCCCTATAATCCTCAAGATCTTGCTCCAACTCCCTCCATGACCTCAACCGCTACATGGGCTTGATTCCTCACACTCCCAATAATTGTTTGAGCACCCTTGAGGCTGGACAAGTCCAGACAAAATTCCATGTAGTAGTTTGCAATTTATGGTGTGAATTGCACTGCTACTCCTACCCTCCTCCTACCTTTTCCCTGAGCACTTAGTGTTTCCCTTGGCCTCCCTGACCCTTGGGCAACTAGTTGAAGCCCCTTGAGCAAGATTTGGACCTTCTCCTCTGACATTTCAGCACTTGCATTTGAAACCCCTATTGTACACTATCTGAGGTAGCCATTGAACCTCATCCCAAGCTCACAACTCAGCCCACAATCTCTGAAAGCTCATCCATCAAAAGATTGCTTCGCCCCATTTCTCCTCATACCCGAATTGAAGACATGAAGCTCAGCATGCATGGAATCCTTGGGGCAGCCATGAAAGCTCCATTTGAAGCCTTACATCTTTGAGATTCAAGCTGCTCAAGAACAAACACAAAAAATATCATCAATGGAAGCATTTGAATGGTTGAAGGTTTCATCCATTGGAGTACTCCAATCAAGCAGGCTTGCTTGACAGAGCAATTGCCATCATGGTGGATCATGCTCCAACTGTCTTTCCCAAACATTGAAGAGGTATGTCAATCTAATCTTAATCCACTTGTGCTGAGTTGAACTCCTTTTGTTGGAGAGATTAAAGCTGCAAAGGTTTTATTAGTTCACTCCTTCATTGCATGCATCTGCCTAATGAAATCAATATCATGTTTGCTTTCCGATGCATCATGATTAATCCTAGCTCAATTGCATTTGTTGACATTAAACCCTTCTTGCTCTTGTGTGCTTGGATTAATCCCGAGTGAGTAATAAACCTTTGTAAATGGGTAAGCAGCAACCAATGAGTCACCAGACTACCAAGGTAACCCCTACCCAAGATCTTGTTCATCCTTACATCTCATGAAACGACCCAATGTTTCCTTTCCAATGTATCTCATGATTATTTTTTAATAAAAATGTATGCCATGTATACCTAGCTGAGGAAAAATACTGATACCATGCAAGGTGGTGCACAACTTGGGTTGGAGGGGAACTTTGTCCACCTCCCGATGATCCAAAGCCCAATGCAAGTGCAGGTACTCCCCTATGTAGAAAAAGAAAGGATTAAAAGAAGATGGTATGCATGTGCTCAAAGAGGGATGCCTGTTTAGAGACTACTCAATAATTACTTGAATCTCTCTACGTATGTTGAAGGCATTTCACATTTTGCTAAGTTGAATAAATATATTTTTGGTCTTGACCCTTTCCTATCATCAAAGGTAGGAGCTCAACAACCAAAAACCTTGCGTGAGACCATACAATTGGCTAAAAGATATTATTTGAAGTACAAGAGAGATGCAAGAAATTTGTAGCATAGGAGTTTAGGCAATACTTTTTCCAATCAGTCTACAAAATATGGGCAAGTTCTCATCCAATAAAGAGACACTTTTAACTAAGAAAACAAGGGTTATAAAAATCATAACAATTATAACAGCAAAGTGCCAACTTTTCCTACTATTTATGCCTCAAAACAGGGTGGAAATTATACACAAAAGAAAGGGCAAATTTTCACAAATGTGGTTGAGACAAGAGACAATCTTTCAAGGGTTGAAAGTGCTTCTAAACTATCCCCCAAAATAGTGCTAACAACAACTTCCTTCATCATGATAAGCTAAGAGAAATGTATGCCAAAGGATTATGTTTCAAATATAGGGAGAAGTAAGAGCTCAATTTTGGGTCCATTTTTTGAGCCTAAAAGTGGTTCTACAAGCATAAAAGAGCAAGTTTTCATGGAAAATAAAATGAGCATGAATCGATGAGCTGGAGTTTTACTAAATATATTTTGACTCCAAGAACCCAACGCAAGTCTCCATTTGTTGATCGGAGTCCATTTGACCCTCCATTTAATCCTTGCAAGGTTTGGCATTATGAAGCAACTATCAGATTCGAGAGTCAATTAGGTTGTATATGCACAAAAGTGTGTGTTGAAGATATAATGAAATAAATGGAGAGAGGAAGCATGTAGCTTCACTCTGTGTTGCTCTCTATCTGCATCCCTGAAAGCTAATATGGTATCAGAGCCATGAATGGGCTCACCGGTGGAATGCACTGGAAAAGAAGACTTGAAGCTTGAAGACAGAGTGTATCTATGAAGTAGCAAGGCTGCCATTGTTACTCTATCAAGGTATGTGTTAGGGTCTATGCATTCTATCTATGCAAGAGCTTGTTATAGCTTGTTGGGCAGTCTCTCAGGGCATCATTAAGCACTAGAGTGTGCTCTATGGTCATCATTGTCATCGAATGCTGCTGCTGCACACTCCAGACCAGTCTGCGTGTTTGCGCATGCTGTGGCTGAAGGCATATCTCACTGCAACACAAGGCATTGGGAGCTCATCAACAAGCAATCTACAGCTTGCTTATACACCTTGGAAGGTGGTTGAAGGTCTTGGCATGCTATTACTTGGATGTGTGCTCAGTTATGAGCTACAGATTTGATCTACAGATCTGAAATAGTAGCAGTTCAGCTGTAAACAGTGACAGGGCAGCTTGTATCTGATCTTGGTTGGAGCTTGAAGCTCTCTGACATGCTTTATGGACCTCATTGGAGCCTAGAAGCACTCTGGAAGACATTTGTATCAATTCTCATGCCTTTGAGCTGAAATTTATTGAAGGAAGTACTCAAATCTGGAAGTGTAAATAGGCTGGAAACCTGTCTCAAAACAGTGGGCAGCAAGCATTAGCTTCCATTGAAGCATTACATAACACTTGGCTGGCATTTGTCATATGTATGACATGGGATATGTCTGCTGGAGGTTTATGGATTGAGTTGAGCATTAAGTGATCATGGAAGTTGAAGTCTAAGGCTAGTAATTACTACAGTGACATTGTCTCAGTGGTTGCAAGTAGTAAATGCAATCTATGAATTGGATTCATGAAGACAGGACGCCTATAGTTACCCGAATGCTCATGTATTGAACCTAACACTTCAAAGTGAATGTCTGACATGAGTTGAGGCTATTTTGGAGCTGGATAGACTTTGGTTTATTGAGAATTTTCTGATTGCAATCTGTAAGCAGAAGGTTTGATACTTATACCTACTATCTATGCACTGACTTGTGCCCCATTGGTTATGCTTGGATTGCTATATGTACTAGCAGATGTCTATGAAGGTTTGGGACATGTATGACATGTATATCACTTAGTTTTGGGCTTGAAATCACTGTTGGTCATTCATAGAATTATAGTTTTCAGACTGCATGTATGTATCCTGGCAGTGAGGTTGGAAGAGGTTCAACTGAAGTAAATACATTGCATTTGTATTGACTGTTTTGCCTACAGGTTAGGCCACTTGGTTGTGGGTTGTTTTGGATTGTCAGTGGGCTGAAATACCCTGTTTTTACTGCAATTAATTGCAGAAAACTATCATAAACAGATCCGGGCTGAAGTTGAACTGTTAAGAAGATCTTGGTTTGCAGGTAGTCAGGCAAGGTCTACAACATGAAGTTGAACTATTAAGAAGATCTTGGTTTGCAGGCAAGGTCTACAACATGGCAAATGCTGATAGAACTGATAATGTAACCCAGATTGTGGGAGAAAAGCTTGATAGAAACAATTATGCAATATGGAAGTTCCGCATGGAGAACTTTCTGATAGGCAAAGGATACTGGGACTTAGTGACAGGTGTTGAGGCTGAACCTGAAGTTCCAGAAAGGAATCCTACAGCTGATCAAAGACGAGCGCATTGAGCTTGGACGGAAAGAGCTCGCAGGGTGTTACATTGGTTGTCATTATGTATCTCAGATGCTATGGTGATGCAGATCATGAACTGTAAATCCCCAGTAGATGCATGGAGTATATTGGTCAAATACTATGGTACAACCATAAGTACCAAGAAGATATAGTTGAAGCAGAAATTCAATAACATGGAGAGGAAGAACAGATCCATACAAGATTATGTCACAGAGGTTAAGACCATAGCAGATCAGCTGGCATCTGTTGGTTCACAGGTTGAAGATGAAGATATGGTTGCAGTGACTTTGAATGGCTTGAGTCCTGAATACAAGTCTTTTGACACTTCAATGTCTATGCGGGCTGAAATGCTTGACTTTAATGAGATCGTTGCATTATTGATTCATGAAGAGATGAAGCTTGGCTTAGCTATAGGGTCAAGCAGTTCAAAGAATAAGGATGCAATCTTTTACTCGCATCAGCGTGACCATGGCAGCCGTGGTAGGGGTTATGGATCTGGCAGAGGAGGCCAGCAGAATGCATCCTATGGTAACAACAATCAGTAGTCATCAAATGCAAGAGGTGGTGGAAATTTTCGAGGCAGGGGGAGATCTAACTCCCGTGGCAGAGGTTTATGGCAGTAACAACGTCAGTCAGACAATCCAAATAAAGATAAGGATTGTCACTACTACGGAAAGTATGGGCACATTGCAAAGGACTGTCGAAAGAAGTAGGGAAACCAGAAGGGCAAGCAGCATGGACATTATGCTACGTCCAGTCATGCAGATGACTCTGGTGATAAACTATTTGCCATGCAATATGTTAAAGATAAGGCTGTTGAAAAATCATATGATGATGCAGTGTGGTACTTTGACTCAGGGGCATCGAACCACATGACCCCTCACGGTGACTGGTTCACTGATATGGTGGCTGAAAAGCATGGCTATGTATGCACAGGTGATGACACACATCATAGCATTGAACATAAAGGCAAAGTGCCTCTTGTGGTTCATGATGGCAGGAAGAAAAATTTGCATGATGTCTTGCATGTTCCTTCAATTATGAAGAACTTATTGTCTGTCGGTCAGATGACTGAGCAGAACTTGCAAGTTAGATTCAATAAACATGGCTACTTTATTGAAGAGTTTGGCAATGGATGCAAGTTGATAGCTCGTGGTCACAGAAATGGCCGAATGTTTACTCTTGATGCTTCTTTGCCAGAGCTGAATTCAGCTATGTTTGCCCATGGTTCTGGCACTGTTAGGGATTTGGAAATATGGCACAAGGGAGTGGGGCATGTCAATTTGCAAAGGTTGCAAATTATGCAAAAGAAACAGCTGGTTACAGGTTTACCCAAGTTTCAATATTCAGATATTGGTCATGTATGCGAGGCTTGCCAGTTTGGTAAGCAGTCACGATTGCTGTTTGTTAGGCATGTAAGACAGAGTACACGTCCATTGCAGTTAGTGCACTCTGATGTTTGGGGGCCAGCTCATAATGTATCTATGGGAGGTTCCAGATATTATGTATCTTTCATTGACGACTACAATCGCTATACCTGGCTTTACATATTGAAAACAAAAGATGAGGTCTTTGCTGTTTTTCAACAATTTAAAGCACATGTTGAGAAGGAGTTTGAATGCTACATCTCTTGCTTGAGATCTGATAGTGATGGGGAGTATGTATCAAATGAATTTGATGATTTCTTGGCTGAAAATGGCATTCGTAGGCAGCTCACCTGCAGCTACACTCCGCAGCAGAACGGAGTAGCTGAAAGGAAGAATAGGGTTCTGATGGAAGCTGCTAGGGCTATGATGAATGAAAAGCATATGCCGCTTTACTATTGGGCAGAGGCTGTTATGACAGCCGTATACATTTTGAACAAGACTCCCACTGCAGGTATTCATGAGATGACACCGTTTGAGAAGTTGTATGGCTATAAGCCGGATGTAAGTCACATGAAAGTCTTCGGCTGTCTTGCTTATGTGCATATTCTAGATGAGAAAAGGAAGAAGTTGGATCCCAAAGCGCATAAGTGTGATTTCATTGGATATTCACAGGAGAAGAATGCATACAAATGCTATGATCCCTCTACCAAGGAGACTTTGGTAAGTAGGGATGTTATCTTTGATGAGATGGGCTCTTGATATGTATCACCAGTTGCAATGCCAACGGATATGCCTCCCACTCATGTCTCTACAGTTGATTTATGCAGCAGAGCACTGCTATGACACGACCTCGTAGTCAGACAGTATCCCCATGGACAGGGAGATTGAGGAGCTCACCATCCACTGACACCAGTATGTCAGTGAGGGGGAGACATGATGTCTTGGACAGCAAAGGAAAAGAGAAAGTTATTGAGGATGGATCTGGTATGTTGACACCTGGCAGAATGACTTCTGGCTATGAGTCTGGTGATACTCTAGACAGCGAACTTGGTATTCCGACTGTCTACACACCTGGCACAAGGCAGAGCAGGTATATTCCGCCTCATGAGAGAGGGGAATCGAGTAGTGCACCATAGCTTAGACACTCGCAGAGGGTCAGATACCCTGTTGACAGGTTGACATACAGTGGCTACTCTGCAAAGCATTATGCTTACATGACAAAAGTGATGGAGGTCAAAGAACCAAGTACATATGCTGAAGCAGTAAAAGATGAGAATTGGTGTGTAGCCATGGATGAAGAAATGAATGCCTTGGCTGAAAATAAGACATGGGATTTAGTGCCACTGCCTGAAGGGAAAAAGACCATTGGCTGCAAATGGGTCTACAAAATCAAATGCAAGTCAGATGGCAGTGTGGAGAGATACAAAGCCAGGCTGGTCCCAAAGGGGTATGCCCAAGAATATGGACTTGATTATGAGGAAAC
Organism: Lygodium microphyllum; assembly: GCF_053477565.2. Lineage (NCBI taxonomy): Eukaryota > Viridiplantae > Streptophyta > Polypodiopsida > Schizaeales > Lygodiaceae > Lygodium > Lygodium microphyllum. The sequence goes on along the minus strand of NC_141148.1, from coordinate 90,653,351 downwards.
ATTCAGCCCTGTTGCCAAGATGGCAACCATTCGCACTGTGATTGCCTTGGCTACTGCTAAAGGCTGGAAATTGCAGCAGATGGATGTTAAGAATGCATTTCTTAATGGTGACCTAGCAGAGGATGTTTATATGGTTCAACCGGAAGGGTATGTTCACCCTGATTTTCAACATTATGTATGCAGGCTAAAAAAGGCATTGTACGGGTTGAAGCAGGCTCCGAGAGCTTGGCATGCTAGGATCAGTAACTACTTGTTGCAGAGATTGGGTTTTGCTGTTGGCAGGGCTGATCATAGGCTATTCACAAAGAATACTGACAGTGGTTTAGTAGTGCTCGTCATATGTGTTGATGATTTGATAATCACTGGTGATGATGACTTGGGCATACAGCATGTAATGAAGATGCTGAAATCTGAATTTGACATGAAAGACCTGGGAGAACTAAAGTATTTCTTGGGCATCGAGGTAGTTCCAGCTGACAATGGGTTATGGCTGATGCAGAAGTACTATGCCATAGAGATGCTGAAGAAGTATGGCATGGCTGAATGCAAACCGCTGGATACACCTCTTGATCAGAATGTCAAGCTAGACATGAACACTGGGGCTGAAGTAGAGGATGTGACTATGTACAGGAAAATGGTTGGTAGCTTGATTTACTTGACCATCACTAGGCCTGACTTGAGCTATGTTATAGGGCTCATAAGCCAGTTTATGCAGAAGCCTAGAAAGACGCACTTGGATGCAGTTAGATGCATTATGAGATATGTTAAGTCCATTGTAGAGTATGGGTTGTTCTATGTCAGAGATAAGCCCTTGATATTGACTGGATACATGGATGCAGATTGGGTAGGTTGCTCATATGATCGTAGATCTACGAGTGGATATGCATTTGGATTTGGTAGCGGCATGATTAGCTGGAGCAGCAAGAAGTAGCCTATGGTTGCTTGTCGAGTACTGAGGCAGAGTACAGGGGTGCTGCATTGGCAGCATGCAAGATTTCATGGCTGCTCAAGCTTATGGCTGATTTGGACATACAGGTAGATGCTCTAGTGAAGTTACTATGTGATAATCTGAGAACTGTACTCCTGGCTATGAATCCAGTCTATCATGCCAGGACAAAACACATAGAGGTACACTACCATTTCATCAGAGAGATGGTTCTTGCAGGACAAGTTGATCTTATGCATGTAAAGACAGATGAACAGGTTGCGAATATCTTTACCAAGTCCTTGGGTAAAGATAAGTTCTGTGGTTTTAGACAGCTACTTGGAGTACAGATGCTGTCTTGAGCTTGAGGGGGAGTGTTAGAATATCAAGCTCCTTCATGTGTGTTTGACCGACATGAGCTAGACACAGCTAGTATAGCTAGATCAGTTAGGTACATTAAAATAAGTCGGTTCTACTTCTGGTGTGAATGGTCTTTATGACCTTAGGTTGTATATGCACAAAAGTGTGTGTTGAAGATATAATCAAATAAATGTAGAGAGGAAGCATGTAGCTTCACTCTGTGTTGCTCTCTATCTGCATCCCTGAAAGCTAATAGCCGCGAAGTCAAATGTCTAGTCTGTTTGTGATTCCGAGCTTGTTTGGCCCTCTGTCTAGGCTGGAACCACTTTCACAAAGTGTGAACATGAAAAATCTGAACCAGTTCACTTTTAATAAGCTAGGGGCTTAACAAAAAAAGTTTTTTCTCGTGGGAGGGTGAGAGGGGGGAAAGGGGGGGAGAAAGGGGGGATGGAAATTTTTTTGTGTTCCCTCAAATACATCAATTTTCTAATTTCACAACTATTGGAGATGAGAGGAATGGTCTGAGGGCTAAGATAGAGAATTTCTTTGCTCTGTATTGCCATGGACCGTGCGCAAACTGCTGCACTAAATCAAAATCTCTAATTTCAGTATTTCTCTCTCCTCTCTACACCTTATTCTTATGGCTCAATCTATGTCAAAGGGGTGGAGTGAAGTAATATATTTTGGATGCATGATGATGATGAAGTGTTATGGAGTGTAAATTGCAAGTTGGGGATGCATCAATAGCCATGGAAGAGTGTCAGTGGCTTCCCAACTTTTAAATACATGTGGATTCATATTAAATTGAATGCGATCATGGGATGTGTTTGTGAGTATATGGTGGGGCTAGGTCATAAGGTTTAGCCTTAGCATATTTCCATTTTTATGTTCAAATGTGTATTTTTTACTTTTTATATAGGAAAAATACATTTAAAAGTACTCTTTACATCTACCAATAAACGCAAAACCACAAACGATAGAGGAAAAGGGTTGTGAGGAGTTAAGAATCCATAGAGATCTATTTTTATGTATATCTTAACATATAGGATTTTTTCATTTTAAGTGTTTGAAGAAGGGCAATAGCACGAATTACTTCGATGCTACCTTAATAACAACGATGCACTACATTAGAGTGAAGTCATAAAAAGAATTGCTTGTGCACAATCCACATTGTTTGATCTATAAGTTTATATGCTTGTGCACTTAAAGGCATTCTCCTTTGCATTTCATTACATATACATGGTATTAGAAAAATAAATCATGGATGCATTACACTTGATTGTTACAATCATTGACCCACATTGAGAGCGTAAGGAGTCCCATGCTATAGGATAGTACATTCATTACCTTTGGGACTTGATTTGGTAAGGATTGAAGTATCTCCTAAAACAAATATAAAGAGAGGACTATATTTCCATGTGCTATATGTTTGGATGGTGCATCTTGGGACCAATCCTTGAGGTATAAGAGAGTCATAGTGGGGCCACAACAATTTATTGGGCGGTGCTCCCCTATGTATGTGGTACAAGGTGCTAGACACCAATTTGTTAAGGAAATCCAATTGCTTGGAGTTGGGAAGGGAATCACTAGACTATGAACAGTAGGAATGTGTGTCTAAGTTAAATAAGTGTATGCAGTCTCCAGACGCTCCTGATCGCAAGGCTATGGGGTGTTTTGGTTGAGCATAGAGGCTCGGATATAGCCTTGGAACCAGTGTCAGGCCCATTTTTTGGTCCTGACAAGAAGTGGTCCCAAGACCATAAGGTGAAGTGCAAAGCCAATATTTCTAAAATCAATATGGTAATCACTCAAGGTGTGAAAGTTGTAAAAGAAGAGGAACAAGAGGGAAATTCACTGCATGTTGATGCTTATTCAATGGTAAAAGAAATTCATGAAGAAGAGGATACCACTAATGAAGGATTCTATGATCCTATGGATATTTTTCCATTTGTGATCTAGGTGGCGCCAATGATTCTTATTATTCCTTGTGTGCTATTTCACATTATGCATGGATGGGATGCAAAGAGAAAAGTATACTTAGACTCAAAGATAGACAAAAAATGTATGCTCTAGGAAGAGATGTTTAGAATCCCATATGCACTGTGAGGAGAATAGTACTATCCAAAAAGCTATAAAGGCATGTACTTGGTTGACACTCATAACAAGGTAATGGTACTATCTGTTTGAGTCATTGTTAGTGTCATTGTCCATTTTACACAAGATTGTGTTTATGAGTCTAAGCTAATCTATCTTGGAACCTAATTCACTTGTGTACTAGTTAGTCTATCTAAGTCTAAGTCATCATGAGTTGTATATTCATTTTTCATCTCCCAGAGCTCCTGCCATGCTCTAGATCTGCACTTTTGACATGGTATTAGAGTGATTCGGGCATGGCACTACTCCTCCAGCTCCTTTTCACTCTCATCTAGCTTAGCTTGCTCATGACAAGTCTAGAACCCCGTCTCCTACTTCTTCTTCTCATTGCCTTGCTTGGTAGCCATAGCCACCCTGCTTGAAGCTCTTAGATCTCTTCAACCAAACAAGATCTTGACAATATTTCTTCTGGAGATCTCTACCCTTACTCCTGGAGCTCCTCTTTGTCACCTCAGAGCTCAACATTAGGTCATATGTAGCTGAGCATTGTCAACTATGTCAACTTTTGCTCTATGTGTCCTCCATAGCCAAATAGGACCTGCAACCAATTGAGCTCTTGGATCTCATAGTAGAGGCCATTTTACCTCACTATTTCTTTTGTGGATCTCTTTAGCAACTCGAGACGCAACTTTCTGCCACAACAGCTCACGATATTGAGCACTCTATGCTCCAGCATTTCCAGAATTTGTCATCGCTACTTGTTTGGCGCCTGCGCATGTTCGTACGGCATAATCTCCCTATACACAATGCGATTCTCACCGAGTTCATCGGACAAGTGAAGCTCCATACTCTCTCCCACTCAAAGGCTTTTCAAAATGGTCATCTTTGTGAGCTGCCCGATAAGTGAAAGATCAGGCCCCTGTCTTGAAACCCTAAATAGGAAGCCATAGCCATTTAGGTTGAAGCTCATAAAACACTACATTTTCTCACTCCTACCACTTGAACCAAGTTCTTGCCACTGTGATCACTTGATTTAGTAAGCTCTCAGCAATATTTGCACATCAAACTAGCAAAGGAGGGGAAAATCTATGAAGATTTGAAGGATTTGAGCTCATCATCAAGTCTGACATCAAACTAGTATCTCTTGATACTAATTTAGTGCTTCTTGGCACTTATGCTTTTTTAGAATAGTCAAGATCATCTGGGTTGCTGATCATTTGAAGTTGATTTCCTATCACAGAATGCCAAGCATGAAGAATTTTAAATAGATGTTTCTCATGAAGAGTAACATGACTCATACTACTCACCAATACTACATGGAAGAACTAGTTGTTTCACTTGCAGGGATGGTAGGATTTACTTGTTTTGAAGAGCAATCAATGATCTTATTTGAAGACCTTGAAGACATTTCTACTGCCTCAAAAATAATGATACCTTTGCTTGAGGAGGACAAGAAGAGGAAACTCAAAGTCAAAGAAGCTGCAAGCAAAGTAAAGAGTGACAAAGCAAGCAAAATGAAGGACAAGATGTTGTATGATCTCAAAAGAAAATCTAATGTGATGTCAAGTCATGAGTCAAAGCCATATGAAATCCAAAAATCTATGTATCCCAAGATTTATGAAATAGTTCAACAAGTCATTTCAAGTCAAAGCAATGTACCCATCTCAAACTCACTGAGAAAGAAGACCAAAAGGACCTCACAAAGAAGACTAGAGCACAAGATAATGAAGAGCATGAAGACCAAGAAGGAGTCCAAGAAGATTGAAAGACACCGAGAAGATCAAGAAAAGCAAAGGATACCAAAGAAGCATGAAGAAGATAAAGAAATCTATGCTACTGACAATAAAGAATATTCCCATAGTGGATCTCATATTCCCTTAGTGGATCTACTTCCCATAGTGGATGTAACAAACCCTACTGAAAATGTAAAGTTTCAAGCTTGACATGGCTAAGGCTGCCAAAGAGCTAGTCTCCTAGTCCATGTCTGCATGTAGGGGGGCATGGCAAATGCTAGCAAAGTGTAGGAACTCATCATTTGAGGGGGGGTGTTGAGAATAGCAAATGATGCTTGCCCATAAAGGCTAGATGTATGCCCTGAAGAGGCTAGAAGATAGACAAAAAATGTATGCTCTAGGAAGAGATGTTCAGAATCCCATATGCACAGTGAGGAGAATGTTACTATCCAAAAAGCTATAAAGGCATGTACTTGGTTAACACTCATAACAAGGTAATGGTACTATCAGTTTGAGTCATTGTCAGTGTGATTGTCCATTTTACACAAGAATGTGTTTATGAGTCCAAGCTAATCTATCTTGGAACCTAATTCACTTGTTTAATGGTTAGTCTATCTAAGTCTATGTCATCATGAGTTGTATATTCATTTTTCATCCCCCATAGCTCCTTCCATGCTCTAGATTCGCACTTTTAACAGACAAAAATTGATGTACTTGGAGCTTCTTGATCCCCTCCTACAAGCCATAAATCAACACACTTCCTTCTAGAGAGTTGTTCTTTTGCTTAGGCAAAGCTTTCTATTACATAAGACCTTGACATAAAGCCTCCATTGACTCAGCATTTTGTCTGCAACATGACATTTTCCTAGTTGCACCCGATTCAGGTCATACGATGTCTCCTCTCTCTGCACACAATGATCTCAAGATTGAACATAGGGAAAATGGACCTTAATGCCTAAGCTCTCTTCCACTCAAAGGGCTCCTCAATTGGATGTCTCTGCACGCTACTGTCATCGTTTTTCTCAGACATGCTAGAAACCCTAATACAGGCAGCCATAGCTAACTTCCTAAAAGCCTCATTTTTCACTTTGTTGTCTCACTCCTCCAAGCTCACTGGAGTCCTTATCACTCTGATTCACTGGCCTACTTAGGTTCCATCAAGATCTAATCAGGAAGGAGGGGACACTTGGGACATTTGGAAGAATTGAATCAAGCAACAACAACATCGAGTTCTTCTTCCACCTCATTTGCTCATTCCTTGTGACTCAAAATATCCAATGCCACTCTGATCTATTTCACTGCTACTCTTATCTATTTCACTGCCCCATTCAAATCAGCAAGGGAAGAAAGAAATCAAGTTGCTTAAGCCACAGAGCCAACTCAACAAGAGGATCAGCATCAACACCAAGCTCATCAAGATAGTATCTCTTGATACTAAGTTAGTGCTTCTTGGCACTTGTGCTCTTTAGCACATTCAAGATCAACTCTTTGCTAGTCATTTGGAGCTAATATCCTATCATGGGAATGTCAAATAAGAAAATTTTTATATGGCAACTTCCAATGAAGAGCAACATTACTCTTGTTGCTCATTTCAAGCACATAGAAGATGTGCTTGTCTTACTTGCAGGGAATGATGGAGTTGTGAACATTCAAGTGCTATCACTATTTGAAGAAATGACCCCTATCTTGGGGATATTACAAGATCTTGAAGACATTTCTGATGCCTCAAAGATAATGATATCTTTGCTTGAGGGGGACATGGACATGAAGACTAATGCAACTAATGCAAGTAAAGTCAATGAAGAAGATGACCAGGAGGACCTAGAAGAAGAGGACCAAAAGATCAAAGCGGTGGACACTGAAGGTGCAAGAAAAGTGAAGAACAAGTACAATATCAAAAAGAGAAAGGTGGACTACACCGACAAGAAGACCTACAATAAATCAAAGATCTATGCAAAAATAAATACTAAAAACTGCAAGGGCTGGATGGTCCTTGACCCAATGTTTTACTAGACTTTTTTTAGCCTTGTAATGCCTAGCCCAAATGCTTCTATCATAAGCTTGTAAACTCCTCATGTAGCCTTTTACTACAGCCTCTGTACACTTTGTGAGGCCCATGTTACAACCTCTGGATGTCCACCATGTTTGTGGTACCCACACTTAGCCTTTTTCTGTGATAGCCTCTGGTGTTTTGCCATGTTTATGGTATGTCCACACTTTGCAAGTGTTGCTTTCACTAAATCCTCTACACACTTTGTACTTCTTGTTATGATTGAGGAGGGGTGTTGAGATTTGCAATCACACCTATTGTAGCCTCTTTGGATAAGGTAGTCCTAGACTAAGGACATGCAAGCATCTGAATCCCATAGGCATAGAGAAGAAAGACTGTCTACCCAACTCTATTTAACATTATACTTGCTTGTCATTTTCATATGAGATGAATGCAATATCATGATGCTCTCTCTTTTTAGTTAAGGTATTTGTTATTGTTAGTTAGTCTAACTCTCTATCTTTGTCAAGTTTAGTCCTTATCATGTCATCCATGAGCTATCTTCATCTTCCATCCTCCATAATCACTACCATGCTCTAGATCCCATGTTTTTCAACATTGATCACTTTGGATATGGGGCCTATTGACATTAATATCGATTATAATTATTTGAAAACCCTTGGCAAATTTACTTTGGATTTGGAACAAATGCATATGGAATTCAATTGGCAAGGGCAACTGAGAGCGGAACTTTGGTGTCGAGAAGTGCTTAAAAATAGCTAAAAATTACGAATATCAAGGGAAAAATATTCAACGTCGAAGGCGGCAGCTCGATCTAGGACGATTTTAAGCGTCAAAGTGCTTTAAAGGCGCTTGAGCGACACTTGTTGATTTTTCATAATTTTTTAGACTGTCGTGTGGATTGAAAAGAGTTATCGGCCAATGCGGGATGCCGAGCAGGACACCCAGGATTTTTCAGAGCTCAATTCGGAGTCCGGACAGGGAAATGGCCAAGAAACCGGTCAAGATGCGAAGAGGTGGACAAAATTTGGCCAAAATGGGCAAGTGACCCTTGGGAGCCCAAGATTTAAATGTAGCATGAAATTTTTCATGCATGAAGGAGAGAAAAACGTGGAGAGAGGGTGTGGCCTATAGGTGCCGAAAAATGCGCGCTCTTGTTGATCATGCATCATGCCTGCTGCAAACAACCCCCCCAATTGATCATGGGGCTTCAATCCCCCCTGGATGTTGACTCTATCGCCGTGCTTCGCTCCTCCAATGGTAGTCTCTATGAAGAATTCTGATTTTAGTCTTTCTCTCTCCTCCCTCTTTCTCCCCTAAAGGCAGATTCATGTGGTGAAGAAGAAGAAGAAGAATGGATGACGGATGCTTATCCAATGAAGACCGGATTGCTCCGTGGTGCAAGAGGAGGGAAGATTGCTGATTGTGGACTGTCATGAGTATTAATGGCTGCTGGAAATCAGTACCGAGACATGGCAAATAAAAATCCGCAACCCGCAAAGAACGGTAATTTCATTTCTACAAAGGAAATTGATGTTTTATGCAATTTGCTTCATGAATATTTGTTCCCGTGGGATGATTATGCATTATGTTGTTTTTTGCTATGAGTTTGATCAGTTTATGCTCAGAAAATCAAAAAATCATAAGCGTTGTGACTGAAACTAATGGTGTAAAACCCGTAAAACACGCAAAATATGGGAAAATTGGGTGTTTTTGATATATCAATGGAAAATATAGTAAGACACACCAACTAGATTTATGGTTTTGCTGCAAATGAACCTAAGGGCCACAGCCCGCAATTCATTTTGAATTTTCAGTCATTTAATATTGCAAAAAATACAAAAAGTAGGGAAAACCACTAAAAATAGGGAAAAAATGGATTTTGAGTGCCAAAAATTAGGAAAAAATAAGGACCATGTTTGTGGATGTATGGGGGGTTTGAAGTATGAAATTTAGCCTCAGTTCAGCCCTACATTTATGTTCTAGTGAGTTTTTATGGCTTTTTATACAATAAAAATGTGGAAAATGAACCCTAAACCGGTCAATAATGCACAACCTAAACGGGTGAGGGGGTAGAGTGTATGAAAGGTGTATAAATGTTGAATGAAATGATGAAAAGATTGCTGGTTTCTATGAATACCATTTAGGTTGGTCGATAATTAAAAATTAAGAACCTAGCAGCACAAGGGTTTCTCGGTGCTAGATTCATGCAACGCCACATACGAGCAATAGTCAAATTCATTGAAAGAATGCTTTTGCACTAAACACAAATGCTGATTTTTCTCTGTTTGAGCACATGGATATTCACAATTTGCATGAAGCATGAAGTTTAAAAGGTATCAGACAATATCTCCTGGATGCATGGCAATTGCTTTCTAGAGGAATATGACCAACGTTGAGTGAGTAAGGTTGTTCCAAGTTGCAGGCTAGGCGTTGGGCCTAAGGGAAAAGAAAGTGAAGTATGGTACATTCCTGGATACGATCAATTGGTACCTTGAGTGGAAATGTATGCGATGTTGTGTTATATATGTTTAGCAACGCATCGAGGGGCCAATCCCCAAGGTGTAGGAGAGTCGCAGTGAGGTAGCAGCAGTCAGCCGTGGGAGGACCTCCTATGTTTGTACTTCGTGCTATTTGGCAATGTGCTGGGACTCCCTCTGAGGAGTGTTAATTGGGTTAGAGTTGGACTACGAGACGTGATACAAACGCAAGATGTTTAGGAAGATGATGATGCTCCTGGCCACGAGGCCGTGGGGTTGTTGAGTGTATGATAGAGGTCCCCGGCTAGTACATGAGCCAGTACCGGCCCATTTTAGGTCCCATCAGTGGTGCGTCTGCAGGGAGCCGCTTAGAAGTGGCGGTCCTCGAATCCTGGTTGTCTAGGGACTAGTTAGCAGTTTATGCCAAAGGATACTGAGATTGACCTGTTATTCATCGATAAGCATCATCTAGCCGAAATCCAAAAGCAAGAGAGAGACGAAAGAGCTAGGCGACGTGCTGAAATTCTTAGGAGGTATTCCCCTAAGCGTAGCAATATTGAACCCTTACGAAGGAGTGGATCTAGTGGTCTTGGTGCCACAAGCAGTAAGTTAAGAGAAGGTGGAAGCTCTAGTGCTCCCCTTTCCTCCATAAGGCAGTCTACATCAAGTGCAAGAGGTGTAACCTCACCGTCCCCTATTCCTAGTGCAAATCCAATTTCCGTCATGGCGCAGCCCATTACAATTCCTGCAGGAACGATGGATTTGCCGGCTCTAGGTTACCCACTACCCATTTTTAATGGGCTAGTTGAGGAAGATGCGGAACTCCACATCAGGGAGTTTCAAAAGCTAATGTTTAACTGTCACATCCAAGAAGAAGGACATTTAATGATGTTCTTCAACATGACTCTCAAAGGAAGAGCTGCCATATGGTATCATGGTTTAGAAGCCGGAACCATATTGAATATTGATTCATTTTATGGAGCTTTTCGAAGGGAGTTTGCCCCTGAAAGGGGTGGGCAATATTGGTTGCGTGTACTCAATGTGACCCGCCAAGAACCACACGAGGATATTCGTGCGTATGCGAAGAAACTAAAAGAGGTTTTCCGTAAGTTGGACACCTCTATTCCTATCCCCGCAGCTGCCCAATTGCAATATTTTCTACATGGTTTGGACTTTAATATCCAGTTGCAGTTAAGTAGTGTCCCTTTGGGGGATATAGATACTTCCATTACACGAGCAGAAGAAGTGGAATCCTGACTACAAGCAGCCTATGCCTCTCAAGGCGATTCGAATATGGGTCTAGCATTGGGAAATAGTATGGCAACGGCCAATGGCAGTAGTAGCCCAGGGATAGAGATGGCTAATCCTAATGGGAGAGGGAACATGATGCAGAATGTGCCTTTATTACTAGCCCCCCCTAGCATGACGATGCCTATGGGCAGTCAAATGGATCCAAATGGTGGAGGCCAGGCAGTTAATCCTAATACCATGCCTGTGGTTCAACAACCAGTGCCTAGTCGAATTGTTAGGCCGATGGAACGACAGGATAATGATCAAGGCTACGAGTCGAGTGCTTTCAATGTTCTTGGCGAGGTTAAGGACATGATGAAGCATTATACCGACATGATTACGGAGTAGTATCGACAAATAGCCGTTGATGTCAACTTTCTTAAAAAACAACAAAATTTGATAGGAAGTAGATACCCAGATGAGGGTGCACCTTCGAGGTCTAGCTGCAAATGGTGTGGTGGGCAACATTATCCACGAAATTGCCCAAATGTCAAGTGCAACATCTGTGCAAAATCCGGCCATTTAGCAACCACTTGCTGGAGTAAGATTAGTTCCCTCCAGCGAGGTAGTCGGCAAAACCAGGGCCTGTTAATCATTGTGTGCAAGGAAATAATTCCCAGTGAAAAGACGGACCTAAACAAATACTCCAACGACCAAAGACTACAGTGGAGGAGCTGCCTAGTGGAAGTGGGGTTAGTTTGATTGAGGCTGTGCGCGTTAATGACACTGAAACCTCTAATCTACGAGCTGTCCTTACAAGAGGTCAAAAGGGTAGAGAGGCCGACAAGGATAAGCCTGTCGACGGAAACCCTAAATAGGGCGACAAAGGAACGCAAGTTCTGGATCCTGCCATGGAAGGGGGACCTTTGAAGCCCGTGGAGAGTAAAGCGATGTTAAGAAGGATAAGGAACCACCGAGGAAGAAGGTGAAAGTTAAAAAGGAGGCAATAAAGCGGATTCAGCGACCTAAAGAGCGGATGGTTTGGCGTGAAAAGCGAACTCTATCGAACTATCATGAATTCGATTTGGCGAGCTCTCTTTGCGAAGTCAAGCCGAATGTGAACCTTTTACAACTTATTAAGCTTTCCCCAGGAGTACGCAAGGAATTTAGAAAGATCCTGCGTACAGGGTATATCGTAGAACCTTTGGGTATTGCGCGAGTTGGTGATGATTGGTTTGAGCATGCTGAGAAGCATTGCCCAAGGGTTGCAGCCTATGTCGATGGGATATTAGTAGATTATGCCATTGTCGACATGGGATCATCTGTTAACATTATGAGCTCTGAACTGATGGAAAGGTTGGGTCTTGCGATCCAGAAAGATACCTCCACAATTCTCAGAATGGCGGATGATAGTTTGAGACAGCCGGAAGGCTGCATTACTAAGGTACATGTCACTGTTGCAAATGTAGAATGGCTGTTGGACTTTAGGGTGATTCGTTTTGCAGGGCATCCAAGTTACCAAGTATTACTTGGATGACCTTGGATCTTGCAAGCAGACTGTCAAGTGGATATACCCACCGGTCGGCTGATATTCGGCAGAGGTGCTCAGCGTGTGGTGATTGATGCCTATCCTGAGTCCCCGCAGAGTGAGAGAGCTCCTCTATCTTCTACAGAATTGGAGACATTAGAGGATTTATCTGCCAGTGAGACATCATCGAGTGATGAGTCCAAAGAGGGATCCACCACGGAAGACATCTATCAGATCACTTTGAACGAGCCGATAGAGGCCCAAGATCATATAAGAGATGCTGATATTATCGAGCTAGACCTTGGCACACCAAATGATTCGCGACCAATCAAATTAGGTTCTATGCTCAGTTCAGCAGAAAGGGGACTATGTGTCCCTAATTCAAGAATTCCGCGATATCTTTGCTTGGAGTTATGATGAGCTGAGAGGCATTCCTCCCAGCCTGGCTGCTCATACTATTCCTGTGAAAGAAGGCAGTCGTCCTGTGCATCAGAAAGTAAGGCGTATGCCTTTCGAACTGAGGGACGGGCTATTTGAAGAGTTACAGAAGCTGAGGAAAGCTGGTTTAATCTTCTCTGTTCAACACACAGAATGGTGTTCACCAGTTGTGATCAGAAAGAAGAAAAATAATCAAATTCGATTATGTGTAGATTTTAGAGAGCTGAATAAGCAGAAAATTAAGGATTACTACACGTTGCCATTCATTAACCAGATTTTGGATCAATTAGCGGGTAGGGAGATATATTCATTTATGGATTGCTTTGCAGGATATAACCAGATGGCAATTGCAGAAGAGGACAAGTTGAAAACAACTTTTATTACTGTCTTTGGTACTTTTGCATACCATGTGATGGCCTTTGGTTTATGCAATGCGCCTGGTTCGTGGCAACGAACAGCAGATAAGACATTCAGTGACATATCCCCTGAAGAGTTGAAGGTGTTTATTGATGACTTAGGGGCCGCCATCGTGAGAGAAAGGCAGTTGATCATTTTAAGAAAATGCTTTCAGCAATGTAGGCAATTTTGCATCGTTCTTAACCCATGGAAGTGTGTTTTCGGTGTACCTTATGGCCTATTGTTGGGCCATGTGGTCAGCTTGGTAGGAATTGCGACAGATCCCGAGAAGGTCAAAGTCATAGTTGCCATGGGTCCACCACGCACTCCGAAAGAAGTTCATAGCTTTCTGTCTTCGGTTGGTTATTACCATAGATTCATAAATGCCTTGGCAGAAAGAACATTGCCGCTTACAAATCTATTGTCCTTTAGCTGTTTGTTTGTATGGGGTGACCCCTGTAAGGTAGCTTTCGAGGATGTGAAGTAGGAGCTAGTAAAAGCTCCCGTTTTAAAAGCACCTAAAAGAGGTGAGGTGTTCTATATATTTTCAGTAGCCACCATGCATAGTATCAGCTGCTGCTGCTGCTGCTATTTAACCCAAATTTGGGAGGAAAAGTGGTATCATCCGATAGCTTTTGCTAGTTAGAAATTGGGCATCTCAAAGATCAATTATACCTACATGGAGAAGTTGTGTCTTGTGATGGTCTTTGGAACCAAGAAATTCAGGCACTATATCCTCTATGAGAAAGTTGTGCTTTATACGAAGGCGGAGGGGCTTCGATTATTGATGAATAAGTTGCAGCCGCCTAATCGTCTAGCGAAGTGGTTAATCACTTTGCAGGAGTTTGATTATGAAATCAGGAGTAAGCCACCAAGGTTACAGGGTATTGTGGAATGTCTTGTGGACTTTGGGGAGCCGAAAGAATCTGTGGCAGAAGGTAGTGACATGGAGTCGTTATTTAAGATTGATACGGCGTCTATTCCCTCCTAGTACACTGCAATAACACATTATTTATCGACAGGAGAGGCTGGATCTGAACTATCTAAAGTTGAGAGAAGGAAAATTAAGCAGTAGGCATTGAAGTTTGCCTTGATTGCAGGTACACTATATTGGCAAGGGGTTGATGACATCTATCGCCGACGTGTGATGCTTGACGAGGTGCCATTCATTTTGGAAGAGTGCCATGATTCCGCTTGCGGAGGTAATTTTGTTGGATGGCTTACAGCACAAAAGGCTTTAAGAGCAGGTTACTGGTGGCCTGCCATCTTCCAAGATGCATTTGCGTATGTTAAGAGATGTGATATTTGTCAATGACATGATAGTCGAGAGAATAGGAAAAGACCACTCACCCCTATTATGGCAATACTTCCATTTGAGAAGTGGGGAATAGACTTTATGGGTCCTATTACTCCGTCATCGACTGCGCAAAAGAGGTATATTATTGTAGCAACTGACTACTTCACAAAGTGGTCAGAAGCACGTGCAACAAGGAAAGATTATGCTAAAGAAACTGCTAGTTTCCTTTTAGAGCAAATAATATGCCGTTTTGGTCCATGAAAGAATTAGTGTCGGACCGTGGAACCCATTTCCTGAATAAGGTGATCAAAAGCTTGAGTGAGGCTTGGCAAATCAAGCACAATAAAACGACTCCTTATAATCCGCAGGCAAATGGGCAGGTTGAAAGTACTAATAAACAGCTTGTGGGTATCCTATCGAAAGTCGTATCTAAAAAGAAACGTGACTAGGATAAGAAGCTGTATGTGGCAGTATGGGCATATAATACCACGTTCAAGCGAGCCACTGGCCACACGCCGTTCAAACTAGTTTATGGTGAAGAGTGCGTTTTACCCTTAGAAATTGAGTTGCCGACCATTAGATTCGCAATAAACCATTCTTTTGGTAGTGAAGACGCCCTATTAGAGTGATTTACGACCTTAGCACACCTAGATGAAATTAAGTTGCAAAGTCTATTACACCAAGAGGTGGCTAAATGTCGCATGACCTTAGAGCGAAGAAATATAGCTTTAAAAAAGGCCAATTAGTCCTCTATTACGATGCGCGTAGGGAGTTGTTCCCAGGGAAATTGGAACCTAAATGGGATGGGCCCTACAAGATTGTTAGGTTAGGGAAGAATAGGTCTACGGCCCTATTAGCTGATTTACAGGGAGTAGAGTTTAAGAATAAGGTTAATCTTAATAAGATTAAACCTTATTACTAAGTATGCTAATACAAAGAAAATGCATTGCAGGTCCATGCTAGGAATGATCTGAGACCTACGAAAGAGCTTAAAGACGGTTGATGGGTCGGTTAATCCCTTATTTGGAGCACCCATATCTAGAGCAGAGATACCATCAGGGGAAACTCATATGGTGGAGCAAAGGATATAAAGTGATTGAGCAAGAAGACAGAACCTTTGTGTGGGAGATCAAAGTCTTCTGCCATCACTGCTTATGACTGTTGACGAGTATCCCTGTTGAGTTCAATGAAGAAGGTGGGATGGAGCCGTCAGTTCATCCTCTCAATATGCTAAACTTTGATTACCATAATTACGAATAGAGGAGTTCCTGATGGCTGGCTGTGTAAACCCATTATGGACATATACATTATATTTTGACGGAGCGTCCAGGGGCCCTAATAGAAAAGGAAGTGTTGGAGTAGTAATCTGAGATCCCCGACGTAGAGTTACGATGAAGTTAGCTGCTTATCTCGGGGTAGGATTCACTAACAATATGGCGGAGTATAAAGCCTTGATTATGGGACTATATATTGCCAAACAAGGTGGTATTCGTCGGTTGTTAGTAAAAGGGCATTCCCAGTTGATCCTGAATCAGCTAGATGGGACATACACAGTGCGGAATCCCATTCTTTGTATGTATCATCGGACTGCGACGACCCTACTAGAGGAGTTTGAGAGAGTGTCTCTTCAACTGATTCCACGCTACTGGAATCAGTTTGCGGATTCATTAGCAAATCTTGCTTATGAGGAAGACCTCTTCTTTAATTATGGTCCTAGTCTGGATATTGTGATCAATGATGAAACAGGACCCGGTCACTTGTGGGGTATGTTATCAGAACATGCAATATATGGCAGACGATGGTTGATATGGGTGATGCAAAGAGTATCCGAGACCAATTTATCGTTATTATCTGGGACCCATAGGTTAATTAGATGACATGTTATGCGTACGCCTCTTGCTATATATGCAGGAGGGATGGGTCCTAACCTTATGCATTTAGTTTAGGGCTGCGAGCCTGTTTTTTCTCCTTGGAAAGGAGTCTATTCTTGTATATCTGGATTCTTCCAGGGAAGGATGTGTAGGTGCTATTCTGTTTGATTTCGTTAGGCCAAGAAGGCCAGTGTTGTGAGGTTTTGAATGCTTTATCTCGTTAGGCCAAGAGGACCGATTCAGTTTTGTAGCGAAGTGTTTTATTTCATTAGGCCAAGAGGGCCAGTTGTCTATTTAGTGCAGGTGCGGTTAATGGTTTCTTGTTTGAGTTTTGTGCTAGACAGGTTCGGAAGAAGAGCTTGGAAGGAGCCTTTTGTTGCGTGGAAGCTTCTTGTGGCCCTATCCAGGTGATATCTTTCCTTTATGAGTACTGTGGTTTTTATGCTATATGTGTTTGTGTACTTGTTAAGGGGTTTTCTGTTTCTTATTGGGGACCGACGTCCAAGGCATGAAGTCCCAGGATTAGGTTCAGTATGTTTGAGGGAGGTCTGAGTAGTTGTTGCCTCCTTTAAAGACATTGTTAAGCATTGAAAGACCTATTTTAGACAGAAGTCCTAGTGACCCTGTTCTGCTAGCCTGCAAGGCAGCTGTTCTAGGAGTTCTTGTTAGTTGTGAGGCCGTTAGAGAAGCCTACCAGAAGAAAAATAATGATGATAGAGGAAAGAAACTCTGAATATCTGGAAAGAAAATAAATAAATACAAAGGTGTGTAAAAAGGGGTTCTAACCCCTATAAAAATCGAAAAGGAAAGAAAAAAAACTTATAAGCAGTTGATCATTGCCTTGCAAAGGCCTGGTAGGTTTCTGGGGGACAAGTCAAACCCGGGGCCGATGCCTTGTCTTCCTAGGGGTGGCATCTTGCTGGAAAAGAGAAGAAATTAAGGAAGGTTGGAGCGAAAATAAAAGTGAGCATTAGAAAAGGATTAAGTATCACCTTGCGAGGGCTTGGTAGGTTCTTGGGTACCGAGACAGGACCTGAGGCCGATGCCCTGTTCTCCTTGGGTCACTACGCTCAGTTCCCTCCTTTTTACATGCCTGAGTATGTCAATAAAATAAAACCCTAACAGAAGAAACCTGTTACAAGAAAATACTTCTTGATCAGGCTATAGGAGTCCTCACCTAGTAGGAGCTCCTCGTTGTGTTGTCCTTAGTTAGGTAGGTAGTTCAGACCACCACTTAAGGCAACCTCTTTGATAGTCTTTTTAGTTTGGTCATGTTAGAGTAGTCGGTTATTGACTAGCTTCGGACCTTTTATCAGATTATGCTAGGCCTACTCCTTGTGGATGTCATGCCTTGGTTCTGTCAGGGTATTTTGTATCAGCTTGATGCTTCCTTTGGTTGTTTTGTGCAGATCTATTGTGGGGTTCGACGGGCTGAGTCGCCCTATCCCGTGGTCGCCAATGAGAGCGGAATTTTGGTGCCGAGAAGTGCTTAAAAATAGCTAAAAATTATGAATATCAAGGGAAAAATATTCAACGTCGAAGGCGGCAGCTCGAACTAGGAAGATTTTAAGTGTCAAAGTGCCTTAAAGGCATCTGAGCGATACTTGTTGATTTTGCATAATTTTTCAGACTGTCGTGCGAGTTGACAAGAGTTACCCACCAATACAGGATGCCAAGCCGGACGCCCAGCATTTTTCAGAGCTCAATTCGAAGTCCGGACGAGGAAATGGCCAAGAAACCGGTCAAGATGTGAAGAGGTGGACAAAATTTGGCCAAAATTGCCAAATGACCCTTGGGAGCCCAAGATTTAAATGTAGCATGAAATTTTTCATGCATGAAGGAGAGAAAAATGTGGAGAGAGGGCATGGCCTGTAGGTGCCGAAAAATGCGCCCTCTTGTTGATCATGCATCATGCCTGCTGCAAACAACCCCCCCAATTGATCATGGGGCTTCAATCCCCCCTGGATGTTGACTCTATCGACGTGCTTCGCTCCTCCAATGGCAGTCTCTATGAAGAATTCTGATTTCAGTCTTTCTCTCTCCTCCCTCTCTCTCCCCTAAAGGCAGATTCATGTGGTGAAGAAGAAGAAGAAGAATGGATGACGGATGCTTATTCAATGAAGACCGGATTGCTCCGTGGTGCAAGAGGAGGGAAGATTGCTGATTGTGGACTATCATGAGTATTAATGGCTGCTGGAAATCAGTCCCGAGACATGGCAAATAAAAACCCGCAACCCGCAAAGAACGGTTTATGCAATTTGCTTCATGAATATTTGTTCCCGTGGGATGATTATGCATTGTGTTGTTTTTTGCTATGAGTTTGATCAGCTTATGCTCAGAAAATCAGAAAATCATAAGTATTGTGACTGAAACTAATGGTGTAAAACCCGTAAAAAACGTGAAATATGGGAAAATTGGGTGTTTTTGATATATCAATGGAAAATATAGTAAGACACACCAACTAAATTTATAGTTTTGCTACAAATGAACCTAAGGGCCATAGCCCACAATTCATTTTTAATTTTCAGTCATTTAATATTGCAAAAAATACAAGAAAAATAGGGAAAAACCACTAAAAATAGGGGGGAAATGGATTTTGAGTGCCGAAAATTAAGAAAAAATAAGGACCATGTTTGTGGATGTATGGGGGGTTTTAAGTATGAGGTTTAGCCTCAGTTCAGCCCTACCTTTATGTTCTAGTGAGTTTTTATGGCTTTTTATACAATAAAAATGTGGAAAATGAACCCTAAACCTGTCAATAATGCACAACCTAAATGGGTGAGGGGGTAGAGTGTATGAAAGGTGTATAAATGTTGAATGAAATGATGAAAAGCTTGCTGGTTTCTATGCATACCATTTAGGTTGGTCGATAATTAAAAATTAAGAACCTAGTAGCACGAGGGTTTCTCGGTGCTAGGTTCATGCAACTCCGCATACGAGCAATAGTCAAATTCATTGAAAGAATGCTTTTGCACTAAACACAAATGTTGATTTTTCTTTGTTTGAGCACATGGATATTCACAATTTGCATGAAGCATGAAGTTTAAAAGGTATCAGACAATATCTCCTGGATGCATGGCAATTGCTTTCTAGAGGAATATGACCAACGTTGAGTGAGTAAGGTTGTTCCAAGCTACAGGCTAGGCGTTGGGCCTAAGGAGAAGAAAGTGAGGTATGGTACATTCCTGGATACGATCAATTGGTACCTTGAGTGGAAATGTGTGCGATGTTGTGTTATATATGTTTAGCGACGCATCGAGAGGCCAATCCCCAAGGTGTAGGAGAGTCGCAGTGAGGTAGCGGCAGTCAACCGTGGGAGGACCTCCTATGTTTGTACTTCGTGCTATTTGGCAATGTGCTGGGACTCCCTCTGAGGAGTGTTAATTGGGTTAGAGTTGGACTATGAGACGTGATACAAACGCAAGATGTTTAGGAAGATGATGATGCTCCTGGCCGCGAGGCCGTGGGGTTGTTGAGCACATGATAGAGGTCCGGCTAGTGCATGAGCTAATGCCGGCCCATTTTATTTTCATGTGGCATGAAAAAATTGGCCCCAAGGGTCACTTACCCATTTGACCACTCTAATTTCCACCTCTTCAAATCTTGACCGGTTTCTTGGCTCCTTCCCCGTCCGGACTCCGAATTGAGCTCTGAAAAATCCTAGGTATCCAGCTTAACATCCCGCATTGGCCGGTAACTCTTGAAAACCTGCATGGCAATCTGAAAAATTATCAAAAATCACCAAGTGTCGCTCGGGCGTCTTTAAAGCACTTTGCCACTTAAAATCATCCTAGATCGAGCCGCCACCTTCGACGTTGAATATTTTTCCCTTGATATTCGTAATTTTTAGCTATTTTTAAGCACTTCTCGGCATCAAAACTCCATTCTCATTGGCAACCATGGGATAGGGCGACTCAGCCCGTCGAATCCCACGCCAGATCTACACAAAACAACCAAAGGAAGCATCAAGCTGATACAAAATAGATACATACTAAACATAGCACAATGCGCACCCTACCCCCTGACAAAACCAAGGCATGGCATCCACAAGGAGTAGGCCTAGCATAATCTGATAAGAGGTCCGAAGCTAGTCACTAACCAACCGCTCCAACACGGCCAAACTAAAAAGAAGTATCAAAGAGGTTGCCCTAAGTGGTGGCCTGAACTACCTACCTAACTAAGGACACCACAACCAGGAGCTCCTACTAGGCGACGACTCCTATAGCCTGATCAAGAAGTATTTTCTTTCAGTACATTTCTTCTTTTAGGGTTTTTATTCTTCCATACTTGGGCATGTAAAAAGGAGGGAGCTGAGCGTAGTGACCCAAGGACTTGTCTCGGTACCCAAGAACCTACCAAGCCCTCGCAAGGCGACACTTAATCATTTTCTAACGCTCACTTTTATTTTCGCTCCAACCTTCCTTAGTTTCTTCTTTTCTAGCAAGATGCCACCCCTAGGAAGACAAGGCATCGGCCCTGGGTCTGACTCATCCCCAGAAACCTACCAGGCCTTCGCAAGGCAATGATCAACTGCTCATAAATTTTTTTTGTTTTTTTTCTTTTCATTGATAGGGGTTAGAACCCCTTTTTACACACCTTCGTATATATTTATTATCTTTAAGATATTCAGGGTTTTTTTCCTCATATCAGCTTTATTTCTTCTTCGGCAGGCTTCTCTAACTGCCTCACAACTAACAAGAACTCCTAGAATGGCTGCCTAGTAGGCTAGCAGAACAGGGTCACTAGAACTCCCTTCTAGAATAGGTCTTTTGATGCTTGTCAATGTCTTTACAGGAGGTAATGACTACTCCGACCTCCCTCAAACATACTAAACCTAAACCTGGGACTTCATGCCTTGGACGGCGGTCCCCAACAAGAAACAAAAAACCCCTTAACAAGTGCACAAACACATATAGTATAAAAACCACAGTACTCATAAAGGAAAGATATCACCTGGATAGGGCCACAAGAAGCTTCCGCGCAACAAAAGGCTCCTTCCAAGCTCTTCTTCAAACCTGTCTAGCACAAAACTCAAACAAGAAACCATTAACTGTACCTGCACTAAACAGACAACTGGCCCTCTTGGCCTAATGAAATAAAGCACTTCACTACAAAACTTAATCGGCCATCTTGGCCTAATGAAATAAAACAGTAAAACCTCACAAAACTGGCCCTCTTGGCCTAATGAAATCAAACAGAATAACACATACACATCCTTCCTTGGATTAGCACAGATATATAATAATAAGCTCCTTTCCAAGGAGGAAAAACAGGCTCATAGCCCTAAACTAAATGCATAAGGTTATGACCCATCCCTCCTGCATAGATAGCAAGAGGCGTATGCATAACATGTTGTCTAATTAACCTATGGGTCCAGGATAATAACGGTAGATTGGTCTCAGCTACTCTTTGCATCACCCATATCAACCATCGTCTGCCATATATTGCATGCTCTGATAACATTCCCCACAAGCGACCAGGTCCTGGGTTAAGAGCGATACAAAATTGTATGCAATGCTCAAAGCATTTTCTCAAAATAATCAACATCCTTTCCCTTACAGTGGTGGCTACCCCCAGGTCATTAATAAATACTTTCAACTCATCTGGGGAAATGTCACCAAAAGTCTTGTCTGCTATTCGTTGCCACGATCCAGGTGCATTGCATAAACCAAAGGCCATCACATGGTACGCAAAAGTACCAAAGACAGTAATAAAAGTTGTTTTCAACTTGTCCTCTTCTGCAATTGCCATTTGGTTATATCCCGCAAAGCAATCCATGAACGAATATATCTCCCTACCCACTAATTGATCCAAGATCTGGTCAATAAATGGCAATGGGTAGTAATCCTTAACTGTTTGCTTATTCAGCTCTCTAAAATCTACACATAGTCAGATCTGGTTATTTTTCTTCTTCTTGATAACAACGGGTGAACACCATTCTGTGTGTTGTACAGGAAAGATTAACCCAGCTTTCCTTAACTTCTACAACTCCTCAAACAGCCCGTCCCTCAATTCAAAAGGCATACGCCTTACCTTCTGATGCACAGGACGACTGTCATCTTTTACAAGAATAGTATGAACAGCCAGGCTGGGAGGAATGCCTGTCAGCTCATCATAACTCCAAGCAAAGATATCGCGGAATTCTTGAATCAAGGACACATAGTCCTCCCTTTCTGCTGAACTGAGCATAGAACCTAATTTAATTGGCCATGAATCATTCGATGTGCCAAGGTCTAACTCAATCACATCCGCATCTCTTATCCTATCTTGCGGCTCTATCGGCTCATTTAGAGTTATCTGATAGATATCCTCTGTAGTGGACCCCTCTTTAGATTCATCGTTGGATGATGTCTCACTACCAGAT
Organism: Lygodium microphyllum; assembly: GCF_053477565.2. Taxonomy (NCBI): domain Eukaryota; kingdom Viridiplantae; phylum Streptophyta; class Polypodiopsida; order Schizaeales; family Lygodiaceae; genus Lygodium; species Lygodium microphyllum. The sequence continues at coordinate 90,630,624 of NC_141148.1, read as the reverse complement.
GGATCTTCTGTTGTCTCTAATTCAGTAGAAGATAAAGGAGCTCTCTCACTTTGAGGAGACTCAGGATAAGCATCGACTATTACTCGATTAGCACCTCTACCTAAAACCACTCGACCGGCGGGTATATCAACTTGACAGTCTGTTCGTAAGATCCAAGGCCTACCTAGCAAAACCCGATAGCTAGGAAGTCCTGCAAATCTTATCACCCTAAAGTCCAAGAAAAATTCTACACTCGCAACTGTAACATGGACTCTAGTAACACAACCTTCTGGTTGTCTTAAACTATCATCAGCCATTATCAGAAGGGTGGAGCTGTCTTTCTGGATGCCTAGACCCAGCCTCTCCATCAACTCTGAACTCATGATGTTGACGGAGGATCCAGTGTCTACAATGGAATGTTCCACTAATATTCCATCCACATAAGCTGGAACCCTAGGGCAGTTCTTTTCAGCATGGTCAAACCAATCTTCCCCTACTCGTGCTATGCCCAACGGTTCTACAATATACCCGATACGTAGGATCTTCTTAAATTCCTTACGTACTCCTGAGATAATTTGATCAATTGCAAGAGGTTCACATCTGGTTTAACTTCGCAAAGAGAACTCGCTAAATCAAAGTCATGATAAGTAGCCAAAGCTCTCTTTTCTCGCCAAACCATCCTCACTTTTGGTCTTGGGACCGGTTTTGGTGCTTCTTTCTTAGCTCTTGCCTTCTTTCTTGGCACTCCTCATCCTTCTTAGGGTCAACTTTCCTGTCAACCGGCCTTAGCGGTCCCCCTTCTATGCTAGAATTTTGGACTTGCGTCCCCTTATCCCCTTTTTTAGGGTTTGCCTCAACCGGTTTTGTATTATCTTTGTCAACCTCTTTATCCTTTTGGCCTCTTGTCACGGCTCTTAAGTTAGAGGTTTCAACATCATGGACTCGTATAGCTTCAATAAGGCTAACTCCGTTGCCTTGTGGCAACTCTTCTATATTTGTTTTTCCCCTCTGCAATATTTGCCTTGGTGCATCATTCTACTACAAGTTATTTCCTTGTGCTCTATGATTCATTGGGCCCGGTTGTTTACTCCCTTATTGGAGAGAACTAATCTTACTCCAACAGATAGCAGCTAGGTGGCCTGACTTTCCACAAATGTCACATTTCACATTTGGACAGTTTTTGGGGAAGTGCTGTCCACCACACCATTTACAACTGAATCTAGAGGGTCCACCCTCTTCAGGGCATCGACTCCCTATCAAATTTTGTTGCTTCTTCAAGAAATTAACGTCGACGGCTATTTGTCGATATTGTTCGAAAATCATATCGGTATAATGCTTCATCATTTCCTTAACTTCGCCAAGGACATTAGATGCACTCGACTTGTAGCCTCGATCGTCGACCTGTCGTTCCATTGGCCTAACAATCTGATTTGGCATTGGCTGTTGACCCATAGGAACAACGTTCGATTTGAAACTTGGCCTCCAACATTTGATGGAGCCAACTGACTTGCCATAGGCATAGTCACACTGGGAGGAGCCGGTAATAGAGGTATATTCAAAACCACACTCCCTCTCCCAATAGGGTTAGTCATAGGCATCCCTTGACTTCCATTCGTCAATGCTGGATTACCACTAGGTGCTAAACCCCCATTAACATTCATTCGAGAGGAGTAGGCCGTTTGTAATCGTACTTCTACTCCCTCTGCCCGCGTAATAGCGGTGTCTATATCTGCTAAGGCCACACTACTCAATTGTACTTGGATATTAAAGTCCAACCCATGCAAAAAGTATTGCAATTGGGTAGCTGGTGGAATGGGAATATAAGTTTGCAACTTACAGAATACTTTCTTCAACTTCTTAGCATATGCTTTTACATTCTCATGAGGATCTTGACGTGTCACATTCAAGACCCGCAACCAATATTGGCCACCTCTTTCAGGGGCATATTCCGCTTGGAAAGCTGCATAGAATTGATCAATGGTGGTTATGGTTCCAGACTCTATGCTGTGATACCAAACCGCAGCCCTTCCTTTTAACGTCATATTGAAGAACATCATGAGATGTCCCTTGTCTTGGATGCGATAATTGAACATCAATCTCTGAAATTCACAAATGTGAAACTCTGCATCCTCTTCCGCTAACCGGCTGGTAAATCCGGCGTCCCTCCAGGAATCGCAATAGGCTGTGCCATGGTGACAATCAGATTAGCAATAGGAGCTTGAAGTGATGGATTCACACCCCCACTTGAAGTGGGTAGACTTGGTGGAGGAGAGGAAGATTTTACACTTCCTCCTGCACCTAATGAAATAGGTGGAGTAGTTAAATGACTAAGACCACTGCTTCATATACGTACTGGACTACTCCTTTGGGGAGAATAATGGCTTACGATCTCTAACCGCCGTCTAGCCCTCTCAGCACATTCTGCTTTTTGGATTTCGGCTTGACGGTCCTTTTCAGAGGACATAAACTAACTTCCTTTGGTCCCTCAAAACCCTAGATCCGAAAGCCACCACTTATAAGTGGCTCCCGGCAGATGCACCGCTGATGGAACCTGGCCGGCACTCGCTATAGCACTAGCCGGACCTCATGCTCATGACACACAAATACCCTCACGGCCTCACGGACCAGGAGTGTCAATCTAATGCTGAAGGACAAACTGCCCTAAAGCTGAATCTCTGCGTTTATAGTTTATAGTCCAACATTTCCCTTAAACTCCTCAAAGGGAGATCCCAAAGTACTTAGGCATAACGCCACGATCACACACACATAGGAGGCACTCCACCGACTAATAGTCGGAGCCCCACTGCAGCTCTCCTACATCGCAGGGATTGGCCCTTTGATGCGCTGCTAAACATATAACACATATGAACACAAACTCCTCTCTTTTATATTTCTCATATTTCCAGGAGATATACCATGCTTCCTCACTTCACAGTCCCCTAGGAAACCGACCCTCTACCCTACGGCAAGGGATAACCTCACACTCTCAATCATGGATCAAAGTCCTAAGAAAACAATTGCTATGCAGTCCAGGAGATTTTCCTTCGTCGATACCATGAACCATGCATAGTGCATAATGTGAATGGTTTAGTGCACAAACAATAGAAAATCAGCATTGTGCATCGTGCGCAACCAATCTTTTCATGATTTCCATGCTAACATTCATGTATTGAAACGAGGAGAGACACCGAGCCTTACGCTCCTGTTGCCTTTTCCTTTATTTTAAAACAACGTCCTATAACCATGATGCAACACATAAATCATATTTAAGATTGTACTTTGACGCTCAAACTCCCCTCTCACCCTACTGTTTAATGTTTTGCAATCGTTGATAGGTGTAAGAGTCATTTTATGTGTATTTCATTGTAGAGAAAGCAATAAATATGGACAAAACATAGAAATGAGGGTAAACCGAGGCTAATCTCATGCTCTACCTTCATTATACATTGCACAAACACTTATGTGATTTTTTGGAATTTTATTTTTATCATTTCCTAAATTTTCTCCCATTTAAAACCCATTTTCCACTATTTTTTGGTATTTTTCCTCTATTATTTCCAATAAAAAATGACTAGAAATTAAAATTGATTGTGGGCTGTGGCCCTTAGGTTCTTTGACAACAAAATTTCAGGTTTTATTGATGTTATATCTCATGTTTCCCCTTTATTTTGCAAAAAAACCCCCATTTTGCCTCTTAAACGCGTGTTTTACGGGTTTTATACCATTAATTTCAGTCATAACACTTATACTTTTCTGATTTTCTGAGCATAAACTGACCAAACTCATGGCAAACAACAACATAATGCATAATCAGTCCATGGGAACAAATATTCATGAAGCAAATTGCATAAAACATCAATTCCCTTTGTAAAAATGAAATTACCGTTCTTTGCGGGTTGTGGGTTTTTATTTGCCATGTCTTGGGACTAATTTCCAGCAGCCATTAATGTTCATGATAGTCCGGAATCAGCAATCTACCCTCCTCTTGCATCACGGAGCAATCCCATCTCGGTTGGATCAATCCTTCTTCTTCCCACATGAATATGCCTCTAGAAGAGAGAGAGGGAGAGAAAGACTGAAATCAGAGATTTCCATAGAGACCACCATTGCGCGAGCGAAGCACGGCGAAATGACCAGCAGACAGAGGGGAAGCAAGGACCAATGTCAATTGGGGTGGTTGTGCACAGCCAGGGAGAAGCATCCCCATGATCATGGCGCAAAAATCAGCGCCTGCTGTCCACGCCATCTTCCTGTCTCTCTCCTCACGTTTTTTCCTTCCCAACATTTCATGTGGCATGAAAAAATTGGCCCCAAGGGTCACTTACCCATTTGACCACTCTAATGTCCACCTCTTCAAATCTTGACCAGTTTCTTGGTTCCTTCCCCGTCCGGACTCCGAATTGAGCTCTGAAAAACCCTGGGTGTTTGGCTTGACATCCCCCATTGGCCGGTAACTCTTGAAAACCTGCACAGCAGTCTGAAAAATTATCAAAAATCACCAAGTGTCGCTCGGGCGCCTTTAAAGCACTTTGCCGCTTAAAATCGTCCTAGATCGAGCCGCCGCCTTCAACGTTGAATATTTTTCCCTTGATATTCGTAATTTTTAGCTATTTTTAAGCACTTCTCGGCATCAAAACTCCACTCTCAAAGATGGTTAGATACTCTTCAAGGATATGACTTTGAGATATCCTATATGGATGGACAAGATAATGTGGTAGCAGATACCTTTACATGAATGTGGCCATGGGTTCTATTTCTACCATTTCAACTGTGCATAAGAATTAGATCCATGATATTCAAGAAGTGTATTTGCTTGTTGAGCAAGCATCCAAAATGATCAAGAAATTGCTTTTTTTAAAATATTTTTCAAATACTGCATTTTGCACGAGATGCATTCTTCACCTTTAGAAGGACATCACGATTTATTCAAAACATTTGATAATATCCATAAGAGCTTTTATTGGAAGGTTATTTGGAGAGATGTTAAAGACTATGTCATGAAATGTCTTTCCTGTTAACAAAATAAGGATTCTACACTTCTTCCCAGTGGTTTGCTTTAGCCACTACCTATTCCTCATGGGAAGTGAATTGATATTAGCATGGATTTTATAATGAGATTTCCTACAACAAAACATGGGTGGAATAGCATTTATGTGGTGGTAAATCAATTGACTAAATCAGTCCATTTCATCCCAACTAAGGCTCAATTTATAGCAAAGCAAGGGGTTAATTAGTTTATGGAATGTGCCTTTAAACTTCATGGAATGGCAATGAAGATTGTGTTTGACAATGACACTAAATTTATGGGTAGCTTTGGAGGAGTTTGTTCTCTTTTATGGGGACTATTTTGACTCTTAGTAGGGCTTATCATCCACAAATAGATAGGCAAACTGAAAGGGTCAACAAATGGCTAGTGATTTACTTACATCATTTTTGCCATGATACATAAAATGCATGGGACCATTGGCTTCATCTTGTGGAGTTTTGTTATAATAATACTCATCACATGAGTATTGGAATATCTCCTTTTGAATAATTATATGGCTACAAGGTCCAAATGCCTTCCACATTGTTTCATGATGATGTGAATCCTCGTGCTCATGAAGAGTTTGAGAAGATGGAGGCTCTTATGAAGCAATGCAGGGATAACATTAGAAAAGTTCAAGAGATAATGAAAGCTATACGGATGAGAAAAAAATACATGTAGAGTTTGAGAAGATGGAGGCTCTTATGAAGCAATGCAAGGATAACATTAGAAAAGTTCAAGAGACAATGAAAGCTATGCGGATGAGAAAAGAAGACATGCAAAGCTTGACAAAGGTGAATGGATTTTCTTGAAGGTTCTAAAATCCCATTATGCTTCTCTTAAGGGAGGACATAATAAACTTGCTAATAGGTATTATGGTCCATACCAATTAATTAAATGAGTTAGGGATCTTTCTTGCCAATTTGATTTACCTTCAACTACACGTATCCACAATGCTTTTCATGTATCTTAGCTCAAGAAGTATGTTGGCCCTAAAATCCACATTTTTGAAGAACTACCTCTCCTTGATGAAGATGGTTTGATCATTTATGAGCCTAAAAAGATTGTTGCTAAGTGGGAGAATTTTCTAAGGAATCAAAGTTCTTGTGGAGTATCTTATAAAGTGGAAGGTTTGCTTATGGGAGAGTCTTCTTAGTAGCATACTTCATATTTGGAACAATTTCCATGGCTTCTTCAAGAGGATAATTCACTCACTCAGCAGTAACTAGCTTTCTGAAATAAATATTTGGTGCTTTAATTGCTTTATCTTCATCAAAATTCAATTTTAATGACATGGATGGATGTTGCATATTGTCGTCTACATTTCTATAGCTTGCACATGAAAAATTGAACACTTCTACTTCAAGATATGGTCAAATTTGTATTGTAGTTTGTTTTGGACAGCCTACAATAGTTTGTTCCCCTTACATGGTCCTTCTTCAGTATGGAGTTTTATTTTAGCATGACTTCATCTATTTCAAGCTATCTTTGTATCTTATTAATCGATTGTTATTATACAAGAATTCTTGTATCGCTCATGCAGATCTTCCATCTACCGGTAACCAAAGGATTCATTGATTTTCCTTTTTTGTCGAACTTGTATAAACACAACCCTATTTGCACCTATCAGTTACGAACTTGCTATTGTTATGAAAGACAACCCCTAGGCTCAGTCACAGCAACGAGTCCCAAATTCACCTTTGAGGACAAAACTCTTTTCGGCCGGGATGGCTTGTAATAGAGTAAAAATGTCTTAACACCTTAGCTAATATTTAGCCTACTAGGCTTAAGTATAAAAGGCTGAGTGGTAACTTGTCAAGGATCTTTTTTCCATTTCTAGCATTTTATGTTTGAGGCCTCAACATCCCACTACTAAGAGGGTGCATATTCTTGGCCACCATGGCATGGGGGTGCATACCATGTTGTAATCTCTCACCAATTGATTCTCAACCATTAATGGTAACTTTATTTCATCCTAACCACCTTGGTTATGGTTTTTTGGCAATTTAGTCTATTTTCTTGTATTTCCAGTTTATAGCTTATTGTGGGAATTAGCTTCTTTATACTTATTTATTGTTAAGTTGGAATGAAAATGAACATGGTAATTCAATATCTTCATTATGTAGATCCATCCTCACTCAATGTAGTATACATTATGATCTAACCTTGAGCATTGTAATAATATCCTCATCGAGTCAATCATCAAGATCCACTATAGGATCTTAAATTAAAATCCACAAGATTCTAATCCAAAAGTAACTAGATTGTCATCAACATAGTGCCATGTACTATAATAAAGCTAAGGATAAAATTTTGAGTAGCAAGCATGTCTTTGCAAGGAGTAGAGTCTTAATCTATCTTACAAGTTGTCTTGCCTTCTATCCTAGTATCCCACCCTTCTTTAACAAATTGTGAGACATGATCATATGCTAACATCATGGCCTTTGATCTTCTTATCTCAAAATTGGAAAAGAAATTGATAAATTACATCAATAAACATGAACAAACTAATCTTGATTAGCATACTTGAGATTTTAGATTTTAATACTCTATATCTTAGAAAACATTTTACATCTATAGCTCTGTAATGAAAGAAGCTTAGAGGAGAAAGAAGAAGAGTTGAGGAGAGAAAAAGAGAACGAGAAGAAGAAGGAAGAAGACTAGAAGAAGAGAGAGAAAGAGAGAAGGGAGGAGAGAAGGAAGGAGGAAGCCATAAATTAGCAAGGACAGGAGAAATCTAAGCATCAAAGCATCAAACTCAAGTGCTTGGAAGTATTGTATCTATTGTTACTTATCAAGTGTTATTTGACACTACATTCCTTGTGTCTCTTGACACAATTAGATCTTCTACTGCTCAAATCTGAGAGTTTTGGTGCTGATTTGCTACTCTAGCATGGGGAAAGACTCTCCAAGTGTTCGGTTCAAAGGGGTCAGGTTTCATACCTAGCAAACCGGCATCAAGCTCATCCAAATGAAGAAGGGTCTTTGGGCCATTACCAATGGCAAAGAGAAGAAGCCTTGGGATGTGGACCTTGTAGTTACTTGGCAAAAGGATGATGACAAAGCACAAGCCATCATTAAGCTGGAATTGGATGACAACTACATCCACCATGTGGATACTTATGAAACCTCTAATGATACATGGAAGAGATTAGATACTTTGTTTGGTGCACAATCAAAGTCATTTATGTATGGATTATTGATTGAATTTTTCAAGGTAGATATGAAATCAAACATATCTCTTGCAACTCATTTAAACTACATGGAAGTCTCTTAACTCAACTTGCAAGAATTGATCTCAAGATGGATGAAGATATTTGTATCGGTGTGTTGTTAAAAAGCCTACTTCCTAACTATAATAATGTGTCAACTATATTGATCAACATGCCTAGTCCTAAACTGGTTGACATTAAGACCTCCTTGCTAGAAGAAGAAAAGAAGATAAAATCCAAAGAAGAACCAAGCACCTCTAAAGATGAACAAATGTTATATGTAGGTACCAGGTACAAGGGCAATAAAGATCAATTGGTATGTGACTTCTACAAAAGGATCGAGCACACAGAGAAATTTTGTCATGCCTAGAAAAGGTCCCAAAAGGCCTATATAATTTCTATTAAAGAAGAAGAGGACCATGGAGCAAAAGAAGAAGAAGAAGAAGACCACTAGGAGAAGGAGAAGCCTTATCAGCCCTTCTATTCTGATAGACTTTTTTAGCCTTGTATTGCCTAGCCCTGATGCTTCTAACACAAGCTTGTAAACTCTCATGTAACCTTGTACTATAGCCTCTATACACTTTGTGAGGCCCTTGTTATAGCCTCTAGATGTTCACCACATCTTTGGTACCCACACTTAGCATTTTTTGTGACAACCTCTAGTGTTTACCATGTTTGTGGTGTGCCCACACTTTGCAGGCGGTTGCTCACTAAAGCATCTACACACTTTGTACTTCTCTAGTTGTGATTGAGGAGCGGTGTTGAGATATTTGTAATCACACCCAGCTTAGTCTCTTTGTATGGAGCAGTGTGGGCTTAGGATACAGAAATCCATATGCACAATGGTGGAAAGTGCAGCCTAGTCTATTCCTATAACTCATTGTACTTGCTCTCATTTTGAATGCAATGTCATAGTACTTTTGTACTTCCAGCAAAGTATATGTGTCATTGTCAACACATAAGATTATGTTTATGAGTCCAAGCTTCCATATTGGAACCTAATTCACTTGTGTGACATTTGGTCTTGATGTTTGTTACCTCATGATCTCACTCTTCCTCTTTCAACCTCCATAGCCATACTCTAGATCTGACATTTTAATATATGCATAAGGGATATTGGCCATCTTGGTCTTCTCCTCATCAGATTGTAGACAATTGGCATGGCTCACCTTCACATGAGAAGGCAAAGGATATGCAATATGCTTAATATCCTGTATATAAAACCGCTCAAGGACCTTCTAGATATACTCCTTCTGTGACAAGTAAAGGAGCCCTTGATGAGAGTAATCACGCATAATGTGCATCCCAAGAATATGTGATTCCCATCCCATCATATATTTCATCTCAAAGCTCTTCTTGAGCTAACTTTTCAAAGCATCCAGCTCATCAAGAGCTCTCTTGGTAATCAACATGTCATCCACATAGAGTGTCAAAATCAAAAGGCTACCATCACGAGCCTTCTTTGTGTATAAACATAAATCCATATCACTATGTGTACAGGCCTGTGAATGCATAAAAGCTTCAAACTTGTGGTACCATTCCCTAGGTGCCTACTTAAGGCTATAAAGGATCTTTCTCAATTTGTACACTAGGTGTTCCCTGCCTTTTTCCTTAAAGCCCTTAGTCTACTGCATATAAATCCCCTCATACAAGTCCTCATATAAGAAAGCCATCTTAACATCCATCTGATAAAGGTCCAAATCTAACTCAGCAACCAACGCTAGTACCAGGCATAGGGTAGTCATCTTGACTACAGGAGAAAATACTTCCTTGAATTCAACACCATGCTCCTATTTAAAACCCTTTGCAACTAATCTGGCCTTATAGGCAAAGGCTTGGGGTATCCATGGATGCTCTTTAACTTGTACACCTGTTTGCATGGCAATGCACACTTTCCACCAGATAAAGGAACCGACTCCCACGTATGATTTTTCTATAAAGAGTTAGACTCTGGCTACATGGCCCTCTCCTAAGGGTGACTATCACCATGGCACTTGGCCTCATTATATGTGAGAGGCTCACTTGCATCTATCACCATCACATAATCAACAAAGGGCTTAAATCACTCAAGAGGACATCTAGCTCTAGCATAGCATCTCAAGGTAGGCTAAGGAGCCTGCACATTCTATCTAACATCATGGTCATGGGCCAACAGAGCATCAACTACTATTGCAAGCTATCTAATTGGCTGTATGGGAGCAGGAGGCTCCTCCTGAAATATAACCCTACGTATCTTGACTATCTGCTCATGCTACGTATGCATCTTTTTTTCATGGAAAACTACATCATGGTTGCGGATGACTTTCCAAGCATGTGGATCCCATAGGAAATAGCCCATCATAAGTGAGAGGCTCACTTACATTTGTCACCATTACATAATCAATTAAGGGCTCAAACCACTTAGGAGGACATCTATCTCTAGCAAAGCATCTCAAGGTAGGCTGAGGAGCCTGCACATTCTATCTAACATCATGGTCATGGGCTAGTAGAGCATCAGCTACTACTGCAAGCTGTCTAACTCGCTAAACACGAGCAAGAGAGACTCCTCCTAAAATATAACCCTATGTATCTTAACTATCCCCTCAAGCTGCTTATGCATCTTTTCCTCATGGAAAACTACATCATGGTTGTAGATGACTTTCCAAGCCTGTGGATCCCATAGGTAATAGCCCATCTCACTTGTATCCCCATAACTAAGAAAGATGCATTTCACAAACAAGATCCAGCTTTGTGCGCTTGTCTTTGAGTACATGGCAGAAAGTCTCACAACCAAAGATATACAAATCAGCATATGAGGGAGGTTTTTTAGACCACACCTCCTTTGCAACCTGAAAGCTAATAGTAATGTAAGGAGATTGATTGATTAAGTGTACAGTAGTAGTCACTGCCTTAGCCCAAAATTGTGGTAAGCATGCCTAGCTAATCATACTATAGACCCTTTCCTATATTTTCATGTTCATGTGCTTAGTCATACCGTTCTGGGGTGGGGTGTATGCGACAGTCAAGTGATGCTTAATATCTGTCTCATCGCAAAATTATTCAAAGGCTTTAGAGACATACTCACCCCTATTATCTAACCATAGGCATTTCAACCTATACTTAGATTGGTTCTCAACCAATGGAAGCCAACATTGAATGGTAGCCAAAATATCAGATCATCTCAGTTTTTTGGGATATCCCCAAACCTTATATGAGTAATCATCAATGAATGTGACAAAGTACTTCGTGCCTCCTAATGACTAATAGGGCATAGGTCCACAAACATCAGAATGTACAAGAGCCAAAGGCTCACCCATGTGAGTGCCAAAATTCTTATGTGTACTACGTGTCTACCTACCATACAAACAATGATGCATGACTCAAAACACTTATAGTCAAGGAGCAAAAGATACTGCAAATGAGTAAGCATTTTCATTCCCTTTAAGGACATGTGTCCAAGGCGACGATGCCAAAGAGATACATGTGGAACTATAGCCATAAACAAAATATGATCTATGGATCCAGATACAACCAAGGGATATAAAGTGCCTAACTTGGTACCACGTGCCGAAACAAGGTTCCCACGGGTAATATTCCAAGAAGAATCCCCAAAGGAGACAAAGTAACCCTCATCATCCAGTGTGCTAGTTGAGATAAGATTCTTTGTGAGATTCGGTACATGTCGACGAATATTATGTAAAGTAAACATATTGCCTAAACTAAACTGCATCCAAATATCACCAATACCAACTATCTGCAATGTCAAGTCATTCCCCAAAAAGACAAATCTATTCATATTGTGATATGAGCAGAACCATTGTCTATGATGGGTCACATGAAAGGAAGCCCCTAAATCCATTGACCAACATTGGGTAGATCTAGGCAAGGCATCTGTTAGATGTGACTCATCCAAAGAAGAGGCTACAAGTATGTAATCATAATCAAAATCAAGTTGCTGCACTACATTGATCACTTCAATCTTAACATTGGACTTAGCAGGAAAAAGGTGCAATCATTAAACTTGTCATGCACTTTCCCTTTTCCTTGTGCTTGTCATCACTCACTTTATGGCAGTGTAGCTTGATATGTCTTACTTTCCCACAGTAATGGCATGTTAAATTAGACTTAAATCCATGAAACTTACTGCGATACTATCCACCATGGGACTTAGAATGTGACTTCTACAAGTCTCTACCACGATGGTCATTCCTGATCTTGCCATCATGGGGTGACCTCAAACAATCAAAGCATGAGAAGTACAAGAAGCATCCACATTCTTCCTATTTATCTCCTCTATCGTTAGGAGTGCACCCTCTACATCAAACAATTTCAGCCCATTCTCATGCATATTTGCAAACTATGACCAAAATATCATCAAATGGAGGGGACTTCTCTCATAAATAATACAATAGTCTGCAATTATAGTATGCTGAAATGAGGTGTAGTAGTAAGAAATCAATGCCAAATAGGGGCAATCACTTATATAAAACAACTTGCAGCACACGACCAAAAGTTGAAGTAGCTCAAGCTCAACTACAAATAAAATCCAAAGCTCAATGTAACATCCAATTTTCAAGTAAGCGGCTCCCATTGGAACAAAAGTCACATGTCAAAGGAGAAAACAAGGCTCAAATCCTCATGTGAGTAGCATCCAAGCATCCAAGATACATCAAGTACATAGCCGGGAGGATAAAACCCAATAAAAGCTTCAAGCCCATAAGGTTATAGACCTCTGAGGCATCAAATGAAATAATTGACAACCAATGTCAAATGCCCTAATCTCAAATCAAATCTCAAATGCATTCAATAGCATAACCAAGCATAGAGCTTCAATGGCATGCACAATACATCCGATTGAATGCTCAAATAGCATGAAAGAGCATTAGGCATAGACTGTCCCTATTAAAAGCTTGTTGTCCACTATATGTACAATAGTAAAATGATAGTCAATACTAGGCAAAAATAACCTCAATCAAAGCCCAAAATCATTCCCAGAGCATGGCCAAGCATGTGGCATCAACCATAGACATCAATGTATCATCCCAAGTAGCCGAGAAGCATCAACAAGCAATAGGCATATGCTTTCATTGATAAAATAGCATTTAGTCGTGCTTATAACAATAGTAAAATGATAGTAAAACTGAGTCAAACATGGGCTCAAATCATTCCAAAAGCATTCCAATACATTGGCCAAACATTCCGCAAGTGTCTAGCATCAAATGAGTATCCCGGGAGCTTCACATAAGCCAAGAGCTAACGTTTTCTAGATAAATAGCATTCAATCCTATTATGACAACAATGGTATCTATGAGAAAACTAAGCTAAAAGAATGCTCAAATCAATCTAATAGCATCTCAAACCAATAACATATTATCCTCCATGTATCCGACAATAAAACATAGGTATACATGCATCCCAAGAAGCATATATGAGCTCCAAACATTGAAGATATGGCTGTCCATGTTTTATGATAGCATGCTACCCTATTTGCATAGTTAGTAGCTAAAGCTCAATGACTCAAAACCAATGTTTAATGTTAAGGTTCAATGTTGATGAGAGGACTGGTAAACAATGCCAAAGTCTTTGTCCAATGTTGAGGAGCAAGCACAAGTGCTTGAAAATGGCCACAATTGAAAAAAAAAAATTGTATTTCCAGCCCTGAATACTAAGCTAATGCTTCCTGAAATAAGCTCAATGTAGGCTCAAGATTGAACTGAGATAGCCCTAATAGATCTTAAGAAGTCCTAGATTAATGAGAGCTCAATACGAACCTCAAGAGGTGGATCTATGGCTGCCAATGGTGAAACCCTACTATAGATAACTCGAATGAGAGCTGAAGCAATGCCGGATTAAGCTCCAGCTCACAGAGAAGAAGGCATTGATACTAGTTGAAGGGAGAAGCCCAAGTGGAAGCACAAGCAAGCAGAAGCAAGAGAGGTGTGAGTTATGGCAGATGGAGTAAGAGAGCAAGAGAGAGAGAGACTCAAGATGTTGGAACTTCAACAGTCACAATCTGTGTGACATGGGACATGCACTCATCTAGGAGGGGGCTAATGTTAACCATCGGATGAAAGCAGTAGGATAGCAAAGAAAATTAGCAAAGATGTGCAAAGGTGGAAAAAGGAGAGAGAAATACAAATCAAATAAAAGATGCAAGGCATATACTTTTTGGTCAAAGCCTGCAATCATACAATTAATTGTAATACTATTTTAAAAAACGGGTGTAGCACCTATGCAAGTTGTACTATTTTTTGCTACATAAAAGGACTTGTAGCTTAGTAAGGACATGGGAACCAACTTCCATTCACTTTCATGACAATCAATGTACTCTAATATGTGTACATAAACATGGAAAGACTGGCCAAGTGCCAAATAGGAGAGTCAAGTGCCCAACTCGAGTGGAAGCCTAAACTTCAAACCCCTTGTATAAAAATTAGAAAGTGAATGGATAAGCTCATTCTTGTGGTGTGCAAACTTGAGAGTATGCTTCTTCTTTTTGCTTATATTATATCTAGTTGTGCTACATCTTAAGAATGAGTAAGATGGAGAGTCAGAAAGAGAGTGAGGGACTTGAGAGATGAAGCTCCTTTCTTGCACACGCTCTTCTCTTCTTCCCCTTCTTGGGTGAGAGGTGGATTGGAGGAGATATCCGATGGCCTTTTTTCTTCACATTTCCTCTCATGGATTGGGTGCTTATAGATTGAATCAAGAGCTATGGGATAGAGGATGCGGATCGAGTACCATCACATGGATCACGGAGCCACCATTGAGCTTTCATTTCATAGCATTGAGCAAAAGGTGAGGTGATGAGTTCAGTACACATCATTGATTTGTTCATTCTTGCTTTCTTCAGATTTGGGAGAAGAATGGATAGATCAATGACTTTGGAGGATTTCTACTAGTCTATGTGAGAGGTATCCGTTAACAAATGGGATGAAGGGCTTGAACAATAAGCATTCTATCAAATCTGATGGTCGAGCTTGCGAGAGCTCCCACACATTAAAAGAGAGTTAACAACTTCAAAAAACCCAAGTCAAAATTGGGCAGCTAAGAAAATAAATAGGACAATCTAAGCCAGGGTTTATAGTATGCTATCTAATGTGAGTCTCACATATGGCTTTTGGATTGATGAATGGACGCTTGCATGGGATTCGCGGCATCAAAATGTATCTAGGAAAACTCCACTCCTTGATCTATTCTCATTCCATTTTTCAAAACCACCTCTTTTATGACTCTTAGGCCACCTTTGCACTTGAATTTTGGTTATAAAATCCGCTCTCGTTGGTGACCATGAGATAGGGTGACTCAACCTGTTGAATCCATGAACTGATCTACAAAAATATAAATCATAAAAAGCATCAAGCCACTTCAAATAAAAATAGAGAACAAAGAACATACACTATGGGAGACTTCACTCAACTGCCAAGATCCACAAACTGCTTATTGCTCAAGCATTTCAAGCCGAATGCCAATGGCTACCTCTCACATAGCTGTATGAACTCTCAAGCCTATAAGTGTAGTTGTTGAGAATAGCAAATTATGCTTTCCTATAGAGGCTAGATGTATGCCCTAAAGAGGCTAGAAGATAGACAAATATGCTCTAGGAAGAAGGTTCAGAATCCCATATCACAGTGAGGATAGTGGTACTATCAAAAAGCTATATAAGCATGTACTTAACACTCATTTCAATATATGGTACTTTTTAGTTTGATTCACTAAAGATTGTGTTTATGAGTCCAAGCTAATCTACCTTGGAACCTAATTCACTTGATTTGCAATTCCTTATTCTGATAATGTATCATGTGTTTGACTTGCATCCACCATAGCCGATTATAGGTCTGTGTTTCTCAACATGGTATCAGAGCCATGGCTGAGCTAGGTAGCTAGTGGTGTGTTTTCTTCTTCCTTGCTAGATCTACAATATTTCAACCTATTTCTATTCCAATCTCTCAAGCTATTCAACATCCATTGGTGTGTATGAGGTAAAGGAGCTCCAGGAAGGAGGTGTTGCGGTGTAGCCATTGGAGGCTAGTTCACAGTTCATGTTGGTGTGCCCTTGACGGTAGCTAAGGGCCTGCTTAAGCAAGGGGGTTGCTTGTCCAAAGAAACATGGGGTTTACTTTTTGGCTCTAAGATTGAGAGATAAGAGAAGAATAAGTGGATGAAGTAGCAAGTCATTTGCTACTGCTTCAACTTGACAAATTTGGTTTTTTCATAGTAGCAAATCTGAGAGCCATTGCTCACAGAAGCCACAACTAACAAAGAAGATTGTGAAGTAGGTTTTGAGTCAAAGAGAAGAGTGAAGGGAGTCTTGAATCAATATAATTCATAGCCTATTGTCATAGCCTTCCCCAAGCTACTACTGTTGTTGCGTACATAGCCTCTACAAGCAAACCCTCGGCTCCTAGTAGCTAGCCCACCATAGCACTTGTCAGTGCATCAAGGACAATACCAAAAACATCGGGCTCTAGCAAGGCTGTACCTCCTCCCTTCCTGACCAATGCAGTGTCAATCTTGGCTACAACATCTCTGTCTCTAGCTATTTCGTGAAGCTCGCCCTATAGTTCCACCCGGACTACCTCTCGCAGGCCTCCAAATCAAACCAACAATCTGCTCTACTGCACACCACTCTCAGGACATCTCTAAGGCCTACCAGGTCTTGAAGAATGACAAGAAGCAAGTCGTCTACAATAGCAACGGGCATGAAGGTGTGCAAGATCAGTATAGTAGTAGCACCGGTGTTGGAGGCTATTGCTATGGTGCAGGACAAAACCAACGACAACTCTAGGCATTGGCATACTCGGCGCATTTTTAGATCAATCTATCACCCATTGATCTGGCCTTCCATGTGGTCTTAGCTAGAATATTAAAAAGCATCTACTAAAATATCTCCTTTCACATTTCTTCTCTATAAACCTCTTTCACACTCGTATTCTCAAACCGGTTCTATCCAGCCCTTATTCCCACTACTTTCTACCCTAAACTCATTCTTGAAATCACTTTAAAATGTGTTTTCAAGTGAAGGTACAAAGGGAATAAGAGTGATCTTATGTACTAGTTTTCTTGATCTTTGACAATTCCTACGAACACGATTGAAAAACCAAGTTTGCATTATCCTCTGTAATTCCCACAAAGCACTATGTGAAAGATATTAGACATTGCCATTGAGCAGAAATCCAATCAATAAGACCTTCTCGCACTTGAAATGATTTGCCTACACCATGCTCAAATGTCCAATGCCATGTCAAGCCATGTACTCCAAAACCAAGAGCTATACAAGGAGAAATGTGTTCATCGTGCATGCCCAAAATGCTGCAATGACTCAAAAGCAACTAGAATCCTAGATTCTACTTATCATATGAAGGGTGCCAAAGAAGCACAAAGAAGATGAAGAAGATAAAGAAATTTTAGCTGTTGAAAACAAAGAATTTTCCATAGTGGATCCTTATTTCCCGTAATGGATTATGTAAAGTTTCAAGCCTTAACTTGACTAGGCTGCCAAAGAGCTAGTCCCCTAGTCCATGTTTGCATGCAGCAGGGGCAAAATCTAGCAAGGGTAGAGACTCATCATTTGAGGGGGGTGTTGAGAATAGCAAATGATGCTTGCCCATAGAGGCTAGATGTATGCCCTAATGAGGCTAGAAGATAGACAAATACACTCTAGGAAGAGGGTTAAGAATCCCATATGCACAATGAGGATAGTAGTACTATCCAAAAGCTATATAAGCATATACTTGACACTCATTTCAATATATGGTACTTTTCAATTTGAGTCACTCAATATTTTGTTTATTAGTCCAAGCTAGTCTATCTTGGAACCTAATTCACTTGAGTTATAATTCCTTATTTTGATAATGTATCATGTGTTTGACTTGTGTCCCACCATAGCGGTCCATGTTTCTCAATAGTAGTGAGCTTACCTCAATGCCTGATCAAGTACCCTTTTCTTTCAAGCACACCTATAGCTCCATGATTCAAAATGTGAGCTCAAGCAACCTCATCTTCCACCTTCAAGCTCCATGCTCCATAGCCGCATGCGTAAGACAAGAGAAGAGAAGAGAAGAGAAGAAGAGAGGAGAAGATAGAGAGCTTCTCTACCATTGTCCCTCACCCTCGCAGAGTCACTCCCTCACATTCTCACACACTCTCTCTCAAACACAAGCACAATGAAGCAAGAACAGGAGAGCCATTTTGCCACACACCAAGAATGAGCCTCTCTATTTACTTTTTGGCTTTTATACATGCCCTTATCCCTTTGGGCACCCATCCCCTTTTTTTGTATGATCGGCCATCTTACCAAGGTCCTCTTTTCCTATTCCCTTCTATTTACATTATGCCTTCACCTATGCCCTTCCACTCTTTACAACTTGCATAGAGGGAGCCTGGCACTCTTTTACAAAAATTTGGGGGCACCTTTACATTTTAAAATGCACCTTTGCCTTTGCCTCGACTCTTAAGGTTTCCCTCGTGCTTTTGTCCTTTTCTCTTGTCCTTCCATCGAGCCATCTTTTTTCACTTTACTCTACATTTTTGAATTTTCTCAAATTTTCTTTTTCTTCATTTTTCTCTATCTTGCTTTGGGGTTAACATTACCCCCTCCTAGTCGAGTGCCAGTCCCATGTCACTTGCAGGACTTTGTTGATGAGGGTGCAAGTGACTGAAGGGTGGTCATGTGAGTTGATGATGGGGTTTTTGTGGGGGTTGGACATGGGAGAGAAGCGTGTCGAAAAGGTTGAGGGTGTGGAGACCGAGGGTATATTGAGTGGGTGACAAGGGCCTCCGAAGTCGGTGGTTAGGCATGGGTTGTTGAATTCACCTGAGAAAGAAAAGAGAGTGCACAACCTGGGGGATGTGCCTACCTCATTGTACAGTGCATTGTGTCTATGCTAGTGAAACTAGAAGCTAGCTTGAATCATAGGAAAGCCTGGGGTCTTGTCCCACACTAACCATAGGTGAGTGTGACCTTTCTAGGCATGTCCTACCCTTGATGTGCCCTATAAGCACGAGAAGTGGTGGTGGGTGTAGCTTAGGGAGACAAGTCTCTAACCATAGGTGAGTGTGACCTCCCTAGGCATGTTCTGCCCTTTTGATGTGCGCTATAAGCACAAGAAGTGGAGACCAAAATGGCTAGGGGATTAAGGATAGAGCCGGCTAGCCAAGGCCATCGGATGCACCTAACTTGGTGTTGAAAGATAGGCATGTAAATCCTATGTATGCAAGGGTGGATAAGGGTAATTGGATGTAAATGAACTAGAGGGCAGGAGAGGAAACCCTAACCCTAGCCATGGAGAGGCTATATAAACTACCTAAAAGTCAGTCTCACAGTTGAGGAGAGTGTACTAGTTGTACTTTTGAACAACTCACTAAGTAAGATATTCTTTGTAATATTTCCATGCAATTAAAAGCTAGTTGGTTAGTTTGAATGTTAGTTAGTCAATTAATAAGTTAGTAAGGTTACTAACTAAAGACTAGCTAAAGTAAAAACTAACTAACATCAATAGCTAACAATTTTTATTTAATTAAAAATATATTTATAAAAAACCAAGAGCCGTAATCCGATATATTTTTTTGCATTGACAAGGACTGTAGCCACCCTTCACGAAAGTTACAACGTGAACGAGACTTATGAGCCATACTAATCACTAGTGTTAATGTGTATAGTATAGATGGTCCAAAAATATTAGATTTTTGGGCAAAAACTAGCACATTTTAGATATTTTAGATATTATCCTAAAACGATAAGGAGATTTTTAGAACTGGATGTCATTTTAAAAAAAGGACAAGTGATGTTTTAGTTAGTTTTGGAGATTTAGTACAAAAAAAGAGGGATTTGCAGAATCGCGTGCGCTGTGATCGCAATTTACAAGCAATGAACAGCACTTTGAACAGGGAGGAAAAGAAGGAGTGATCTAAAGATTTCTAAGCAAGTGTCTTGGAGTTTTACCCCCCTTTCAAAGCCAAAGGAACCATCAGATTTATAATTTGAGCATCCGATCATTGATTTTTCCAAGATCCCCCCCACAAAGAGCTCTTCCACTCAGCCATAGCCCCTCTTCTCTAATTCACGGGCATGGGAAGGCACAAGGGAGCAAAAGGAGACCCCGAAAGACTATAAGGGAGAGAGTTAGCTCAATTCCCCCTATCCCAATCTTCTCCATCTTCTCTTACTCTCTTCCATCTCAAAATCTATTCCTTCCTTATCTCTCGAATCTACTTGCGGACAATGGCCCCCAAGCAAAGAATGTCGCGTGCAAATGGCAATCCTACAACCAACAACAAAGCTTCAAGCAAAGGGATTATTGTCAATCCATGTTAACCCCAAGCCAAGAAGGCAGAAGGACGAATGAAAAAGTAGAAAGAAGATGGAAAAGGAGCAAGGACACGCAGGTGGTCTCCAAAGCTAAGCCGGGGCCAAAAGCATAGTTTTAAGTAAAAGGCACCTCAAAAACTCCAAAAACTCTTGTAAAAGAGCGTCAAGCTCCCTCCTGTGCCACCTATAAAAGAATAGTTGAATATAGGCCTAAGGCATGAGGCAAAAAGAGGGAATTAGAAAAAGGGACCTTGCCACAATGGCCAGTCATGTAAAAAAGGATGGGTGCCCATGGGGTTTTAGGGTTTGTATATATAAAGTTCAAAAGGTGAATGGAAGCTCATTCTTTGGTGTGTGCCCAACAAGAGCTCTTCTCTTCTTCTCCTCTCCTTACTTGTGTGTGCTCTTGAGAGAGGGAGTGATTGTGAGTGTGAGAGAGTGAGTGAGTAGGAGTGAGGGATCAAGGGGGTGAAGCTCCTCACCATCTCCTCTTCTCTTCTCTTCTCTTTCCTTCTCTTGTCCGTGCGGCTATGGTGGATGGAGCTTGGAGATGGAGGAGGCTTGAGCATGCTTGAGCTAGCATCTAGGATCGTGGAGCTACCGAGGTGCACAAGAGAGGAGGCAACTCATATCGGCATCAAGGTAAGCTCATTACACTCGTAGGATTGAGGGTGTGTTGGCTATGTGAGAGGTAGCCATTAGAGCTCGCTTGGAACACTTGAAACAATAAGCGGTCCATGGGTCTTGGCGGTTGAGTGAAAGCTCCCACATTTTGGTTTCGTTGCCGGGACAACGGATTCAAGCTTGAGCGCTTGCATGCCCCATATCAAGCATCAAAGTAAGGGATTCTCCCCTGAAATGGAGCTTGAGGTAGGTAGGAAGGTTGGGTGTTTTGATCTTCAAAACAAGTACGTATTTTGGGTAAGTTTGTTTTTTTGATGATTGGAAAATAGGGAGAAATCATTTCAGTTCGTTGCTTTTGATTCTCGTTGCATTTAGTATAGGATAGCATTAGGAAATTGAACCGAAAAAGGGTAGCATTTACTGTTGCAAATAGGGCAAAACGGGGCATAAAACATGCAAAAAAATGGTAAAAAGCTAGCTTGGGATGCTTAATGTCGGCAAGTGAGTGATTGAGAGTGTCAAAGCCTTGCCCGGGAAGGGGTTTAAGGGCTAGGAGGCCAAGGGAGAGCTCATTTGCAACTGTTGCATTGAGAGAGAGAGAGAGAGAGAGAGAGCCCCCACAAAGATTCGATTCGATCACGTCATCGGAGAGCCTACTGCTCACCCCAGGTATACCAATCACTTCCCTTGGTGCCTTAGCCATGATCTGGAAGTTTGTGCTGGGGATGATTGCCTAACTAGGGAGATTCGATTGAAATTGTCATTGCACGGCATTCATCACCCCGCGTTCGGCCCGTCCGAACGGCCCTTGTTAGGCAAAGTCCCAGACTCAACCCTCGGACCCGCCCATTCGGACCTCGACCTGAAAACCCTAATCGGCCCTCGAACCCGATACTGGACTTGGCCCGTCTGAGTTACTCCACTCTGCCCTTTGACCAAATTGACACTCAGCCCAAATTCCACTCGGCTCGAGGTCCACTCGGCCCGAGGTCCACTCAGCCCAGGACCCGACTCGGCCCTTGGCCCAACACTTGGCTCAGCCCGTTCGAGTTCCTCCACTCGGACCTCGGCCTACGAAAAACTTTTTGCACTTGGATAGTAGGCGCGATTCGGCCCATCCAAGTCACTCACTCAACCGCCCCTACAATTTAGACCAGTTGGGCCAAGTGTGTGTCTAACTCAGTCTCAGAGATTTTATTTGACCCAGCAGCGCAACCTGTTGTAAGCCCTCCTAACGTTTAGAGCTTGATTCTAGCGCACCGAGTAGAAAAAATCATAAGGCATGGCCGCTTAATAGTTTGAGTGGGCTATTGCGATACCTAGAAACCCAAAGACCTAGAGGTAACCTGCCGAGCCATAAAACCCTGATCGAGCCCAAAAAACGGCAAGGCAATGTAGCCGAAAGGCCCTAAATCCCATCTAGACGGTCAGAGAATTGATCTACAAAGTGTATCAGGCCCGAGGGTGCATGAGATGCTTAGAGACTGTTTGCCGCACTCACCTTGAATTTCCGCACTTGAAGTGCACTTAAGAAAAACTAAAAGCCTGATTGAACACACGTGCACCAGAAAGAACACACGCACGGAGTGGAGATAACTTGAGGACTGTATTTAATAAGCCAAGGAACTCACTCAGATAAGCCATTCAAGGAACCCACGAATAGGAGAGAACCCACGAACGGAGACAAACCATCAACACGCAAAGTAGGACCAAGCAAGCAATGCAAACAAAGGGGATTTGACAAACCCACTCAATCCGATTGATAGCTTGGCAAAGCACAAGAACTCGACTATGGCAGAGGAAAGCTCGGACCATAGGTCTAATGAGGAACTTGACTTGGGCATCTTCCCAGAGGCTATTCAGCAATTGGTCAGCAGCTACGATGCGCACAGCCGATATGAGCACCGCGATCGGGACAGCAGATGCTACCATCGCAGACTTAGAAGAAGAGAGGAAGCTAGCCCATAAGGCGTTGCAAGACATAGCCATGTACAATAGAGACCAGTAGGACAGGAGTCAAAGGCAAACCACGGAGTTGCGTGAGGAGGTACAACGAGTGCTAAACTTAGTCGGCAAAAAACGAATGAATCATGAGAGAGCCCTAGAAGGAGACTTAATGCTAAGCAAACTTCTTATAAAGTGCTTGTTAGACAACACTGCAGCAGAGCAAAGTGCTACAACATTGGCGACCTCACTACTGTCAGGGTTGGGAGCAACCCAAGGCTCTAAGAGCCAGTCTAAAATCCCGATAGTCGCAAAGCAGCTTGACAAGTACCAACTCCATGATGACCCATATAGCTTTGTAGAGTAGTTCAAGCAAGTCTGCGAAGCCAACGACCTCAGCGACCTGACTCAGCGTTCCCAAGCATTCGAACTCTACTTAGGTGACAAGGGCAGGACCTGGTATACAAGCTTAGATGCTACAGAGTGGGCAAACTTCAATAGCCTCAAGAATCTCTTCATTAAGAGATATTCCAAGCTTGGATACTCCGATAATCTGCTAGTACGACTGATGAATGTCAAGCAGAAAGAGAAGGAGGACATTCGCGATTACATAACCCACGTAAGGAGCCTCTTCAAGAGAATCCCTACAGGTGAACGACCGACTGAAAGAGCAGTTTCAACTGTGTTCATCTGCGAAATTCAAAACGAGGAACTATATAAGGCTTTGGCAGCCAACTCGAGCTTGCAACGAGACACACTAGCTAGGGTTTTTGAGGAAGCTATCAGAGTTGACAATCAACTAAAAGAGAGGAGCTCTAGGAGCTCCAACTCAGAAGAAACCATCTCGCGAGGTTTGGAGAGAGCACCAACCTCTGGTGAGCGACCAACCCCATCATCCCAAGATAAGGGGAAGGCCACCGAGACAAACCACGACTTGGTTGATGTCAAGATGGAGATAGTCAAGCTGCAAGACTTGTGGAGATGACCAACATGGCCACACATCCAATGTGTGTATTGTGGCAGGAATCATTTTCCAGCCGAGTGTCAAGACCCTCGGTCGAGACCTTGCGCTAACTGTGGCAAGTTCGGTCACAACGATATGCACTGCAGATTGCGCAAGAGAATTCCGTACTCCCAACCATATGGTCAGCCTTACCTAGCAAACAGACCGCAGCCACTTTATGGAAGGGGAGCCCATTGGCCCTTCCTGCACCTAATGACATTAAGCCGGTTGTCCCCAGGATGGACATAAACTTTACCGGTATACCTAGGCCGCCCGGTCCCTATGTGACCCATCCACTGAGTGATGCTCCAGTCCACTATGTGGAAGAGCCAAATGAGGAAGAGACTTACTTATACCCTTATGTCTCTCACGACGAAGAGGGAAACACCGTCCTTATGGACTATCGATTAGTGCTAGTGATGGCGTTAGGAAGGGAATGAGGTAGAGGCCTAGGAGGGCAGATGCAAGATCCAATCATCTGTTGGACCTGTGGTCACCTAGGCCATGTCTCTTCACGTTGCCCCGAGAGGGAGTGGCAGAACTGAGACAAAGCTGACCTAAGGTGTGTTGAGTGTGGAATCACCCATCTCTTCGTCGATTGCCCAAAGCGGAACCCTTCTACAAATTCAGCCGAAGTACCATCTGTCCCATTGGGACTGTTTGGTATCGAGAACCTTGATGGGGAGGCCACACCCATCCCTTGCCGGTCATGACCCGTGCCCAGACAAAGCAGGCTAGCATATCACTACCAGGGCCCAGCAACCTTGATGCAGCCTCGACGGGAAAAAAGAGCCGCAGGCGAAGGAAGAGGAGGCTGGAGGCTAAGATTGCACTAAAAGCTGAGAGTGCTACAACTCTGCTTGTTGGAAAGAAAGTCGAGGACGCAGAGACGAAAAATTCAGCCCCCAAGACGGCCAAAAAGGGAAGTGCCAAGGTGGGGGAATACCGGCATCCAAAGCACCAACTCGAGGCCATAGAGAAGGTGAAGGACTGGGTAAAAGAGGCCCAAGAGCACTTAAGAGACGTTGTGCCCATCCTAGAGGACGAGAGCAAGGATCTCATTAGCATAAGCATGGCAGACTCGCCCCCTCGACCAAAGTCAAGAAAGGCAACCGCACCACAAACAGTACCCCTTAGGGCAAGCCTTGATGCTACAAGTCCACAAATCAGTCATTCACGGCCATTGGCCAGGACAATTAGGTGTAGGAGAGGGATGAGCAGCCGACAGCCTCCTCACCACGCTAGTGACCACCCCACTTACGTTAAGCCTAGGAGACCTACTTAGGAGGCAGCACCCCACCCCATGGCAAAACCTCAAGCAGTGGGTCGAGGAATCACGAGAACATGCATCAGATCTGCAGGATCAGGACACAGAAACATAAATACCGAGTCTAATGCTACTCTCTGTGCCAAAATCCTTGCACATTAATGCTTTCTGGGAAGGCACTGAGATGCATGCAGTGTTACCAATCCTAGCCTTAGGAGACACAACAAGAAAGGGGATCGTAGACACGGGAGCCGGGGTTAGTGTGCTAAGCCATGCAGTACTGCAGACCTGGGGAAACCCACCTGTTGAGACCGCTTGGTTTAATGTCACATTAGCAAATGGCATGAGGGTGAGGCCATTCGGGGTACTTAAAAACTTGCCAGTGAAAATCACAGGTGTCCAGTTCTATGTCGACTTTATAGTCATGAAGGGGGTGGACTACGATGTCCTGTTAGGCCGGCTCTGGATGCGCAATGCTAGAGTAATTGAAGATTGGGGTAACGGCTTGATATTCTTAGGCAATGGGACGGAAGCTGTGAGGGTAGAGATGGACACTTGGAAAACCTCACCAGTCAACTTGGATGCCATCTCCTCGATGCTCAAGGGTGACAATCAGGTCAAGAAGTCTTATGGGCCCTTGACCAAGTATATCCCATGTCCAGAAGATGAGCGAGATTGGATGCATGTCCTTGCTACAATTGACCTACCGTTCTCGGACCCAGAGGCGCATGAGCAAGCCATCAAGATGATGGGCATGACCGACGGCATGCCCTCTATACTAGTCTGCATGATGAAAGGAACCCATCTTGGGAGACCTAAGTTCGTCACCTTCCGAGTGCCAGGCAACAAGAGAGAACTCCAGGAGGCCCTGAAATACTTAACAGACAAGCTGGCTGACAACTCAGCAGCAAACCTCACACCACTCTAGGATTTCTTAGGCGAATCCAAGTGGCAATGGACCAGGGTGCATGACTTGAACCTTATGTACAATTGGGCCTTAGTCCCAGATTGGTGACAAGAGATGTACCAAGCCCTATGGGACGAAGAACCGACTGGCACAGAGGACTCTGACAATGAGTACGAAGACTGCCAACCCTTCAGCTATGGAAGTGAGGGCGAAGTGGATTCGGTAGAATACGACACGGAGGGACATGAAATAGAACAAATATGAGCAGATTCCAAGCCGGAAAAAAGAAGTGCCTACAAGATAGAGCGAGGACTCATGCACATAAATTGTGATCATGCCTAGTTAGAACATGTAGCAGCCATAGACCTTGAGCAAGCATGCCTAGCTCAACCAGTAATACGAGTGCTTAGAGCAGAATCACCATCTGAATTGCGACCACCAGGGGAGACCCCCTCTTCTAGCGAAGATGGCGAGTTCAACTCTGAGTCAGTGGTGAGCTCGGATAGCGATCCAGAAATACCTAGGCCATCCCGACGCACAACCAGGGACTTACATGTCCACCTGAGGCACAGAAGATTGAAGCAAGGAAGGGCGAACCAACCTAGGGACACCCGAACAGACAAGCAATGAAAACCACGGGACCTTCCAAAACGATTTATGAAATTCAAGAAAGGAGATAGGGTAGTGATCTTGATGGGTGCCAAACAGCAAGGGCAAACTAGCAAACCAATCGAGGGACCAGCCAAGGTCAAAGAGGTGAGCTTAGTCCGGGAAGGGGAGACACCCCGACTAGTCTTCATTGTCAATGACTTGGCTGAGAAAGAGGAAGCGAATCTGGTCGCTCTCTTACAAGAGTATGTGGACGTGTTCGCATGGTCCTTAGAAGAGCTTAAAGGGGTAGATCGGAGTGTAGTGACTCATAACATACCCACGACACCAGACACAGCACCAGTGAAGCAATGACCGTACCCAATGAATCCTAAGCACGCTCATGCTGTCAAGGAAGAAATTGAGAAGCTGATGAAAGCAAGATTCATCTACGAAATTGAGCACGCACACTGGGTATCACCCATAGTCATTAGGATGAAGAAAAACATAAAAATTAGAGTGTGTGTCAATTACAAAAAGGTGAACGCTGCTACCAAAAGGGATAATTATCCATTGCCATACACCGAGCACATGCTTAAAAGAGTGGCAGGCAAGGAGGCCTATAGTTTTTTGGACAGCTTCTCAGGATACAACCAGGTGCAAGTGCATCCTGCCGACAAGCATAAGACTGCCTTTGCCACCAAGTGGGGCGTCTTTGCGTACATACTCATGCCTTTCGCGTTGACTAATGCCCCTACCACCTTCCAACATCTCATATGCACCATATTTAAAGACATGCTTCGCAAGGAGTTAGAAGTCTTTGTCGATGACCTCTACGTTCACTCAACCTGGATGGAACACTTGAACAAACTCCAAGCAGTTTTTGACTGGTGTCGCCTATATCGTCTCTCCCTGAACCCCTTGAAATGCCAGTTTTGGGTGAAGCATGGATGCATCCTCGGCCATGTGGTATCAAAGAACGGCATTGCACTGACTTCTCAAAGGTCATGGCTATTGTCGACCTTCCATCCACAACCAACTACAGGGGAGTTCAATGCCTCTTAGGCCATACAGGATAGTATCAACGGTCTATGTTGAATTACGCATTGATAACAAGACCTTTATACAAGTTGCTGATTGTCTTCAAATGGATTGAAGCATGCCAACGCGCATATGAAGAGTTGAAGAGGGCTCTAACCACAGCACCAATTCTACGAGCCTTGGATTGGACCATAACCTTCCACGTGCATATCGATGCTTCTAAAATCGTTGTGGAGGCAGTGTTGTGCCAACCTAGCAAGCACAACCTAGATTATCCAATGAGCTTTGCTAGTAGACAATTCACAGAGATGAAAATGAATTACTCGACCACCGAAAGAGAGGGCTTGGCCATGGTATTTGCTGTGAAGAAGTTCCAACATTATCTATTGGCTACGCCGTTTACCTTCTTTGTAGACCATCAAGCCTTGCTATACCTAGTAAACAAACCTTGCACTACAAGATGCATAGCTCGGTGGCTCCTTCTGCTTTTGGAGTTTGACTTTTCCGTGGTTGTATGGAAGGGAAAACAACACTACATGGCTGATCATATGTCACACATCCCCACAAGGGAATCCGCTAGAGAAGGCATTACAGATGAATTGTCCGACGCCCACCTCTTTAACCTCTCCAGCGGGAGGGATTTATTCAAGGCTGATCTAACACCATATTGGGCAGATGACATAGTCCAACTGCTTGAGCACGGACTGCCTAAACGACCAATAGAGAAGGCAAGACTGAGGTGAGTTATTCTCAAAATCCAACCCTACTAGTTGATAGTAGGCCAGCTATATCTCTTAGGGCAAGATGGATTGCTGCGCAGATGCGTGTGCGAACATGAGATACACAACGTGCTCTCGGAGGCACACAATGGGATTGCTGGTGGACACTTTTGCGGAGACACAACGGCCTGCAAGGTGTTGCAATCTCAACTATGGTGGCCAACACTGTTTCGTGATGCCGCACGATTTGTTAAGCATTGTGATGAATGTCACCGGGGACAAAGGTCCCGATTCGCAAGGATCAGATGGAGTTGACCCCAATCCTTGCATGACAACCCTTCGAAGAATGGGGGATCGACTTCATGGGACCCATCAGCCCTGCTGTACAGTATTCTCAGGTCAAATACATCATTGTGGCCACAGACTACCTAACGAAGTGGACAGAGGCGAGAGAAACCCGAAAGAACGATGCTCAAACGACGGCCAAGTTCTTGTGGAAGCAGGTGATCTCACGATTCAGATGCCCCATCGAACTAGTCAGTGAACCAGGGGACACACTTCATCAATGAAGTGATAACTCATCTCCTATCCACCTTCCTAATTATCCACCAAAAATCCTCTCCGTACTACCCTCAAGCAAACAGCTAGGCAGAATCCACAAATAAGATTCTTGTCAACATCCTAACCAAGGTATTCTTGGCCTCACACAGCGACTAGAATAACAAGTTGATGGCGGCCTTGTGGGCTTACCGCACAGCTTACAAAACGGCCGTCGGACAGACCCCCTTTAGGTTGACCTACAGAACCGAAGCAATTCTCCTCGTAGAATTCTTCATGCTTAGCCTACGAATTGTGCTTCAGGAGTGATGGGAAGGAAAGAAAGCATGGACGCAATGCCTAATAGAGCTCGAACGCCTCTCTGAGACTCGTCTTCTAGCCACTCATGCACTCATATGCGAGAAGGCATGATGCAAGAGCTGGTTTGACAAGCATGTCAAGCAACGCGACTTCGAACAAGGCAACCTAGTGCTCCTATACTCAGTCAAGGGGCACAAGCAAAAATTGAAGTTTCGGGGTCTTGGACCTTTCAGGATCCATGCGATCAGCCGAACGGGCAACGTCGAGCTCGAGACTCTAGCCGACAAAGGAATAGGCTTCTTCAATGGTAGTCGTGTCAAGAAATACTATCCCCCCATGCATTCTTTGCATGAACGACCAATGTTGGAACCACCAGTCAACATCCGAGTAGCCACCATCACCGAAATCAATGATACGGATGAGGAAATCATGGAACCTGCATACCTACACATCACGGTCCACTGCCAAGTGAACATGCATCTTCAATGCCTTAATTGACGAGGGAGCGGACTTCAATGTCTTGACTCACGATCATTGGACCCAACTTGGAAAACCACCACTACAACCCACTAACGCCAAGTTAAATCCATATGGGGGCCACTCCTATGCACTCCTCGGCAAGTGCAGGGCCGCCGTTTCTATCGAGACTGAAACTGTACCAATGATATTCTACATGCTGCCAAACACGAAGGACACAGGCACGGAGACACTACTAGGGTGAACCTTCAAGAAGCAAACTCGTTGCCATGTTGATTATGAGTTGCAGCGCATTCACCTTGCCATAAACAACACCCGCATGGATACACCTTTCAGCAAGGGTTGCGCGATGGAATAGTCCACACGACCACTAATAGAACTATTAGCATCCGAATCTAAGGAGAAGGGTAGTGCCCAACCACCATGCACCACCTCTCAAGAACCGCTACTCGTGGTAAACAAAAGCTAAGGCTCAACAGCCTAGTTTCCAATGGAGGCCCAAACAACCGCAACTGTCGCCTAGGAGTCATCGCACACGCCCTCATAAGACCCAAAGCTCTAAACCTAGGATACCAAGGCGCAGTTCACAAAAATCAGGGCATGATCCGGCAAAGGTGGGTCTCCAAAGCCCTCCTGCATGCGCAAGGCTACTATGAGGGAAAGACCTGGTTATATATCCCTAAAGCCCACATGGCCAAGACAGCCACTCATATGCTACCCCCAAGCTTGATCACCCCCAGCCCCATCAAGCCTCAAAACCATGAGCCACAGTGCTCCCCAGGCCCACATCCATCAAGCCCATTTACATATATGCCCGAGAGACTCAAACAAGCCTACCATCCCAAGCGACAAACATCGTCGCATGACCCATCACCCACTAGAGTCCATCCGACTACAATGATCCACTCTGAAGGCAGCGGTCCATCAAAAGTAGCTGCTGCTCTCCCAGCCCTAAGCCAGGAAGCCCAACTGCAACCTAAGGCACACCCGCAACCACAACTATCCACTATCAAAGGCTCTACTGCTATCAAACCCCAACCACCAGCACATCTTAAACCCTCCTATGAGCGGAAGTCATTTTTGACACTGGCCTCAGATCTAGCCAAAGATACAGGGGATGACGTGATTGATTGCATTAGACGGCTCGATGCCACCTTCAGAGAACTAGCTCTGAGCTATGACCGCTTGGACTTAGGATTGTTGCCCGAGCCTTTTGCAACTGAATTTTGCACGATGCCTTGTTCTTGGGAGACGTTTGAACTTGCCTTCGCAAAGGCATCAAACTCCGCTGTTGTATTGCTCGACAACGAGATCTCTAAAGAGCAAGCCCTCAAACAATGCCTCATAACGTCATACGATTAGTGAACCACTTTTGCCATCACCGACCAAGAAATTGCAGAATTATCCCAACTTGCTGGGACTGAATTCCCATTCTTGCGGCACTGGTACACTCTTAGGTTGCAATGGGAAGTAGAGGGATGCCGAGTCATGACCAACGCGGAGCAGTGCCACACAATCAAAACAATGGAGTACAACCCCACTTATATCGCACCAACCTCCTACAGAGTGTTAACTACTCTTCGCAACCACCCCTTGGAA
The DNA here is from genome assembly GCF_053477565.2 of Lygodium microphyllum. Taxonomy (NCBI): domain Eukaryota; kingdom Viridiplantae; phylum Streptophyta; class Polypodiopsida; order Schizaeales; family Lygodiaceae; genus Lygodium; species Lygodium microphyllum. Next base: position 90,599,091 of record NC_141148.1, on the reverse strand, counting down.
GAGCACATCAAGGGACATCCTTACCTCAATCGCCTACTGACTGAGGAGGAGCTATACATTGCTAGTCGCTGTGCCTCCGATGACTTCCTAACAGATGTCCTCACTTACATAACACACGTTGACACTCGCCCTTTTGATCTCGATCGCACAACTCAGTTAGAGTACAACCCCAATTTTTACACTTGGTTCCTAAACCGGTGACTCCTAAGACCCATTGCCAAAGGTCCTCAACCTCCCACACCTTCAATCCTAGTAAGGATTCTTCGCAAGTTGGGAAGGGAAGGGGAGTAAGGTGAATTAAGAGATCAATTAAAACCAATGAAAATCAAGAAAAATGCATAAGCGCGTAGACAACGAGCGAGGTAGGAAGATGTCAAGAGAACTTTAAAATAAAAGGCAAAAAGTTAAGGCGGAAAGGGAAGGCTCCACATTGGATAGGATTTTAAGGATTTCATTCAATAAACACATAAAGTCTTTCCTTTTTAGTCTATGATTTTTTTTTTTGTGAATTGTTAATTTGGAAGCACTAATGGAAACTGGGGTTTATGACAGGAACGAAAGATGTCACAACAAGACCGTGCTCACTAACTTCCATTCGCGAAAGAGGAAAGAGCACAGTACAGCATCACTCTGGAGAGCCGCCCCTACAACCAGCTAAAGTTCCAAACCATTCACAACATAGAAGGTTTGGTGTCCAAGGAGGAGGTGACCAGGAGAGTCGTTGAAGAATGCAACTTCACCAAGTACCTGGAAAAATTTGCGCAAGAACTTGACCACACAAAGTGTGTGGAATTTCTCAGGTGTTATGACCCCGACAATGAGTATGGCACCGTCACAATAGGAAGGGGACAAAACGCCAAACAAGTGCAGGTTCGCTTAACCCCCGCCTTGGTGGAGAAGGCGTTGGGACTAGAGCCAAAAATAGAAAAGAAGCAGAAGAGAGATGTGTACGCCATGCTAAAGATGAGAAAGGAGGACGTGTTAACAAATGACGGCATCAGCATCGAAGACATCCCTGATGCAAAAACCAGTTTGCATGCAAAACTGGTACATGTGCTCTTCTCCAGCCAGGGCTACAACGCATTGATGCACTAAATCAGTGTGCCTGTGTGCTGGAGAACATAGCGGCTCATACCCTGCACGAAGTTGACTGGAATGGCTATGTGCGCAAAACTATCTACCAGGCGGCTAAAGCACTACCTTTAGGAAGCACACCTACAGGAGGAGATTCTCCAGCTTCTAGGGCCATAGAAAGAAAGAAGGGCTCATCCAAGGCCTTGTTCATCGCCTATGGAAGCATTTTAATTGTGCTCATCCAGGAGGCAGTGAAAGAGACACGAGATGCAGAAGAAGGGGAAGGAGAAATGCCCGACAGGTCACCCCCTCATCAAGACCAAGAGAGGTCCAGCGAGGGCTGAGACTGATAAGGAAGGATAGGGGCAAGAAGAGCAATCAAGCAAAAAGCAGGTTAAGGAACCCAAGAAGGAGACAACACAGAAGAAAAAGAAATTGGATGAAGGCCGGAGGAAGGAGAAAGAGGATTTGGAAAAATCAAAAAGACAATCCCTCAAGGAGGTCAAGGAGAGGGAGAAGAAGAGGAAACAGGAAGAGGAAGAAACAACAAAACAAGTCAAGAGGGCTAAAAAGGCATCAAAATAGGAGGCTGAGAAGAGAAAAAGAGAAGAGCATGAGGAAAAGGAGAAACTGGAGGAAGAGTGCAGGAAGGCCGAAAAAGAAAGGCAAAGAAGAGATGCGGAGGAAGAAGAGGAACTAAGAAGGAAGGAGGAGGAGGACTTGGCTAAAGCCACATGCCGGTCCATTGAGCAACAGTGTAGGGCTGATGATCCAAGAGCCTGGAGCCAGTTGAGGGATGAAGGACCTAGCTCTAGCATGCAAGTACCAGAAGTCGCACCGCTCGCTGTCTTGAAAGGCAAAGCCAAGGCCCTCCTCCATCCTATCCCCAACCTCATAACACCCTCCACCGAACCAACTATCCTCACCCCTAGCATCCCCACCAGCATGGAAGTTTCCAACTTTGTGGCCTAGATGCAATATTTTATTAGTAAAGAAATGGCCCAGGGAAAGAGCACAGAAACCATGGCCACGAGGCAAAAGAGGCCAGCCACCATAGATGCTGAGTTGAGGCAGGACCAAAAGCGTCCGAGAGTGGAGACCTCGACCACCCCAACCCACACAACAATGACGCCACCAGCCAGTTACGATGAGTATGTCACCGAGCTACTCTCCCAATTGGAGAGGGTGAAGGATGAAAAGAGAATGGTTGTGGATGAGTTGGTGGTGGAAAAGGAGTCAGTAGCCGCCTTCCAGCTTGAGAAAACCCACACAATAGCCATGCAACAACGACAAATCTTTGACCTCAAATAGGAATTAAAGGCCAAGGAAGACATGGAAGAAAGCTACAAACAGCGGCTCGAGGAGGAAAATCAAGAACCGGTGCAGATGCAGCGGGAATACAATCTCCTCTTGATGCAACATGGGAAACTAGAGGCGAAAACTGCCAACATCAGGCAAATGATGGAGGAACTAAATGCCAAAGAGGAGGACAGAAGATGAGAGAGGGAGTAGCAGTGAAAGGAGATTGAGTCTATGACCGATCAACTGCACCTGGGAAGGAAAGAGCATGAGAATATGAGCAGAGAACTCAAAGCCCATGAGCAAAAGCTTGTAATCCTAGCACAAAAGTAGGGGGAGAGCATGGAAGGAATGAACAAAAGGACAGAGGAATGGGTCGCATAGAACAAGAAAGGGGTGAAGGCACTAGCACGGCGCCTCACTTTAGTGGAAAAGAAAAAATCCTGGTAGAAAGTAAAGTAGACGCCGCCCAGACAGCCTTCAGCGCCCAACAACATGCCTTCCTCAACACATTACTGGACATGATCCGTCCAAAGGGAAAGGAGTCATTGGAGGTGGTGCAAAAGAAACTGAGCATCACACGCAGGGCCCTGTATGTGGGGCTACAGATGCCACCCCAACCTGCGGAGGTTAGGCTGAGCTTAGAAGAACAACAAAAGTACCTACTATTAGCCTGCCTAACCCCCCAAGAGTTGGGCACACTCGGCTTTGAGAAAGGAGCGTAACTAGAAGACCAACAAGGGGAGGAGGCTGACATTGAATTTGTCATAAGGAGAACCAGCAAAGAGATAATCCCACAACCCCCCTTGCCGCATGATCAAGAACAGCAACAGATTAATCCGCCCTCGGAAAAACAAACCGCACTCAAGGAGCGACGAAGGAAATTAGTTGAAGAAACCAGGAGGCAATTAAGAGCCAAACCAATCATGCGGCCATCCGCACCCCTCCCACCATGCCCCGATGACCTCCCTGTGGGATTCCACGTGGAGCTGGTGATTTGGGAACGGTAAGAAAATGAAAAGGAGCCTTTCACCTTCAGCTTCCTCATGCCTAACAGCCTGTGAAGGTTCCTACCAATTAAGGTAATGGAGAAAGTGATCGTGACTGGCAGCCTACTGGGCCAAAAATGGCTGGAAGAAAGAGAGAAAACCCCCACTCTATGGGGCACGGAGGAAGCAAAGTTTTGGCAAGACAAGGTGTTCAAAATACCACATACTGTACAGGGCTACAATTGCCAGCCTCTTTGGAGGAGGCGAGTGTGCGATATTATCATGCTCGCCTGGATGGCATTTTGCAACACCCTATCCTATGAGAGGAAAGACCCCACATTCATGGTGTATCCTCGTAGGGTAGGTGTGGATTTTGTTGCCACCCTCCATGGGTGGCATGATTTCCCCATCATCTATAACTCCAACACTGCCTCCTTCGAGCATGCCCTCCTTTTTGGCTTAGGAAGCCTAAATGATTCCATGATGCACTTTCTCGCGGACTTCTCCTCCTTCCCCGATCCTGCCTTTATAACTACCTGTAATTACCTTAGGCTACTTAAGCTATTACTCAAGCAGGACTCGACCCCACAAGAGCGTGGCTTGCCTCCCCTCTTTTTTGATCCCAATGCAATTGACAATTGCGCCATGGTGTGCCTAATGATGAGAGCTAGCCTCCTTCCCTCCTTTTGCCTAGCTCTCCTAGAGGATATGAACAACAGCCAGTTTACTAGGTGCAACCATCCCTTCATCTCCACCACCTCCCTCCACGTCTGCAAGAACCTCAAAGGGTACATGCAAAGCCATCAATTTTTAAGCAAGTCCATCCGACCCCCTTCTATGCCTCAATTAGACAAGGAAGATTAGGTACAGGCTGTCGTTCTACTAGTGTAATACCAAAAAAAAAAATGCGCAAGCAGATCCTTATGCATGGAATAACCAAAACAACTCACTTACACAAGCACGCAGCACCACATGTAGCACAATCACCGCATCTAGGGGTCCTCAAGCTAGGCATGCCCGGTGGCTTCGATCGGCCGGCTCCACTCCTAAACCCCTAGCCCTTTTTGCTCCCCCACTTCATGCTTAGGGCCCATCAAGGGTAGGACATACCTAGGGAGGCCACTTGCATATGGTTAGACCTGTCACCCTAAGCTACTTGCAGTGCACCTCTAGCACAAATGGGACCCCCAAGTGTGGGATATCACCCAGGCTACCCTGTGGCTAAACCCAACCCCCCATTCCACCAGCATGAGCACAATGCACTCCACACTACGATAGATACCCCTCTCCTTAGATGGAGCACCACACCCTGTCCTTCCAAGCATCATCAACGCACCCAACCACCGACTTCGAAGGCCCCCGTCAACCACTCCCTATCCGTTACTTCTCCAACCAACCTTAATACCATGCTTCCATGAGCACCCGAGTCTACACGTTGCCCTGCCCTCACATGACTGCTCCGCCAACCGCCTCTTAAAACACCAACAGTTGACAAGAGTGCCATGGGAGTGGCACCCATCTCGGAGGGGGGTAATGTTAACCCCAAGCCGAGAAGGCAGAAGGACAAATGAAAAAGTAGAAAGAAGATGGAAAATGAGCAAGGACACGCAGGTGGTCTCCAAAGCTAAGCCGGGGCCAAAAGCATAGTTTTAAGTAAAAGGCGCCTCAAAAATTCCAAAAACTCTTGTAAAAGAGTGCCAAGCTCCCTCCTGTGCCAGCTATAAAAGAATAGTCGAATATAGGCCTAGGGCATGAGGCAAAAAGAGAGAATTAGAAAAAGGGACCTTGCCACAATGGCCCCGGTCATGTAAAAAAGGATGGGTGTCCATGGGGTTTTAGGGTTTGTATATATAAAGTTCAAAAAGTGAATGGAAGCTCATTCTTTGGTGTGTGCCCAACAAGAGCTCTTCTCTTCTTCTCCTCTCCTTGCTTGTGTGTGCTCTTGAGAGAGGGAGTGATTGTGAGTGTGTGAGGAAGTGAGTGAGTGAGTGGGAGTGAGGGATCAAGGGGGTGAAGCTCTTCACCATCTCCTCTTCTCTTCTCTTCTCTTTCCTTCTCTTGCGCGCGCGGCTATGGTGGATGGAGCTTGGAGATGGAGGAGGCTTGAGCATGCTTGAGCTAGCATCTAGGATCATGGAGCTACCGAGGTGCGCAAGAGAGGAGGCTCATATCGGCATCAAGGTAAGCTCACTACACTTGTAGGATCAAGGGTGCGTCGGCTATGTGAGAGGTAGCCATTAGAGCTTGCTTGGAACACTTCAAACAATAAGCGGTCCGTGGGTCTTGGTGGTTGAGCGAAAGCTCCCACAATCCAACTGTGGTACCGGTTGTAAGTAATGTATTTCCAAATTGATAGATGCTTGCTTAATTGTCGCATGAGATACATTAGGCCCCATACTATGATGTGCGAGAATAGGTCATCGAAAAGGATAAATTTCATCTCACATATTTGAAAGATGGAGTTTGCAAAGTGCATGTATCAAGGGAAGTTAATTGCACCTAGTTGCATAAGGCTTATTTGTTGATAGAGCAATTACAAGGAAGAATCGGTCAGGGGTTTTGCATGACATAACCATAAAAAGAATGACATTAAAAATTGTATATACAAGTATTAAGTAAATTTTATATAGAATGGCTCTTTGATCCCAAGGGGGAGAGTGAATATGCGATGCAATTGTTTTGGCATCTATTTTTGTATTATTTGGGAAAAAAATATAATTGGTTTTTGTTGGTTGATCAAACAACATCCCAAATGCTTTTACATTCAATTGGTTGTTGGTTTGTTGTTTGGATGATTATTCCAAGTGCTTGTGATTTATGGTGAATGCATGGCAGGGGTCTATGATGACAAGTTGCCATGGGAATAAAGGAATGTTTTCTTGGAAAAATGATATTAGGGTTGAATGCCTTATTTGTGCTTGATTCTTAACTAGATTAATTAATGAAGTATATTTTGCACATTTGGATCACCTCCATGATTGCACCATAGATTAACCCGAAGAGGGTGCTGCTCAATTCATAGGCCGAAGGTCAAGTGGTGAAAAGGTCAACCATGAAAATGATGTTTCACTCCTAGACAGCTTGCAAGTCAGGTGGAGCTCTAGATAGCCCTTGCTAGGTCTAGAATGGAGTTGAAGACCTTCATGGCCCCCAACGTCTGGGTATGTTGGGAGATCCTATTCTAGATAAAGGATAGAATTTATGGTGCCATGTGATTTGGACTAGTTGTTTCTGTGGGTTAGAAGGGATATATAATTTCTCATGTATGAGTGGGAAACAAAGATTAACATGAAGATAAGTTAAGGAATTTGTTTGAACTTTTTTTGCTTGCTTTGTTTTCATGTCTGTGCTGTAAGTTATGCAAACAAACCCTGTTCCCTAAAAGGCTTAATTAATGAAGCTAATTTTAAGTGTCGCACATAAATGTGGTAGGACCTAATTAGAAAACTAAAGCTATTGAGAAAAGCAGGTGGGTGGAATCCCCGACAGATCTATCCTATGGTAGGGTGGTCCCAGAGAACTAGGAGGCTACTCACAAGATTGTAAGTGTTAGGATAGAACCCCGATTCATGCCATTTTAGGGGACCGAAATGGGACTATGTCCTATGGGTAGAGAGGTTGAGAGGGGTATCCCTCTCGTTTCCCATTCTCTTTGAACCAAGTGCGGCATGGGTTTGCTTCAGATTGGGTATCTCTACATAAAGTAGGATGTCCAGAATTCGATGCTAGAATATTGTCAAGAGACCTTGACCTCTAAGAGCCCAGATTTCAGGTTGATCCTAGTGGGTTCGAGAAACCCTAGGTGACAAACCCAGTAACATTCCATGGAAATGCTGAGCAGTGTCGCTTAGATTCATCTCTCGATAGAATGCTAAAAGCGTGCCTGGACAGCTGATAGGTGAGCACCTTACATTCTTCTTGTACTTAAGCTCTCTGTCTCCTTCTTGTGCATGCTCTCATGCTTCCACTTTGATATTTCAATAATTTGCACTCCCCTTCTCTATTGTTTTAGGTGCTAAAGTCGCAGCCTCTACATCTACCACTTACTTCCCTCTCATTAGTGTAGTGGCACTGTACATTTATAGTGTCACTTTGGGGTTAGCCCGCTTTTTCTTCCTTTGGCAAGTCTTCTTTCCTATCAAGGCCACATCTAGGTTGCTAGGTCCTGGCAATGAAATATCAGCCTGCTTTGTTTGTGCCCTAGTCATGACATTCAATGAGATGGGAGTGGCCTCACCATCAAGCGTTTCGACTCCAAATAGCCCCAAAGGTATAGAAGGTACGATGGTTGAGCTAGTAGATGATTTTCACCTGGGAAATTCGGCATATAAGTGAGTGATTTCACACTTGGTATATCTCAAATCAGCCTTTTCTTGGTTATCTTATTCTCATTTAGGGCAACATGATTAGATATGCCCTAGATGGCCACATGTCAAGCATGAGGTTAGATCTTGGCTTTGCCCTCCTAGGCCTCTACCCCTTCCCCAACCTAACACCATCACTAGTACTAGTCTAAAGTCCATTAAGATGGGTTTACTCTCATTGTCATAAGAGACATAAGGGTTTACATATGTATCATCCCCATTTGGCTCCTCCACATAATGTATTGGAGTTTCACTTGGCGGATGTTTCACAAAGGGTCTAGGTGGTCTAGGTATGTTGTAGGGTTGATGTCCATTCTAGGAATAGTTGGCTTGGTATCATTAGGTGTTGGGAGAGCTAATGGAGTCCCCCTTCCAAATTGTGTGGTCTATTCCCCAAGTAGTATGGTTGGTTGTAAAGCTGTGGATATGGTAATTGCCTCAATCATCGGCAATGCATAGCATCGTGATTGAACCTATTGCAATTAGCAGAAGGTCTAGATTTAGGATCTGTGGACTCAGCCAGGAGGTGGTTTCCTCCACAATGGACACGTTACATGTGGGGTCGCACAGGTCTTCTAATCATTTCTTGGAGCTTGGCTAGCTCTAGCTTTAAGTCTATCAATTCTTTGATTAAGTCAACATTCTTCCATTTCTCTTGGTTACTCTGGCTAGATCTCTCGCTAGTGCTGGTATCTCTCTTTATGGCTTTACAAGGGAAGCACCATCTTGGCTTGTGGCTCTTGAGCTTATCTCCTTGAGCACATCATCTACACGTATGGCTTCTTCAAAGACCCTGGCTAGTATGTCCCTTTGTAGGTTCTAGTTGCCTACCAAGGCTTTGTAGAGCTCTTCACTCCTAATTCCACTTATGAATACGGTAGAGACCACTCACTCATTAGGTCACTCTACGGGATTGAGATTCTCCTAAAGAGACTCTACACGTGGGTGACATAATCTCTAATGTCCTCCTTGTCCTTTTGATTGACATTCATCAATGGAACAACCAGGTTATTTGAGTACCCTGCCTCGGAGAATCTCTTAATGAAGAGGCTCTTGAGGGTATTGAAGCTGTTGCATTCGGGTGTTATCTAGACTGGTGTACCACATCCATCCTTTATCCTTGAGACAATGTCCAAAAGCTTGCACACATTGAGTAGGGTATGCTAGGTCATTCACCTTGCACACCTGCTCGAATCGCTCTATGAAGATATATGGATATCAAGTTGCTTGGAAACTACGAATATCCTCATTTGGATCTTCAAATTTGGAGTGATTCCTAGTCCCGCTCTAGCAAAAAAGTTGCTAGGGCCACTTTGCTCTACTCTGCAACTATGTTGTCAATGAGTCAATTAGTGAGAAGCTCACTCAATGTGAGATTGGCTTCTAGTGCTCTTTCCCTCTCTACATTGGGTCCTGTCCTATTCCGATTGGCATGTGCTAAAACTCATTGGACCTCTCACATTTCTATTTCTTGCCTCAACTTCTGAGCTCGTTGTTCCTGGTTATAAGCCGCTACCCTATAGCGCCTTCTTGGCCAATATGTGCTCTTCTTCAAGATCAGTTATGATATCCTCAACCGATCAATGATGGGACCTAAAATGGGCCGGCACTGGCTATGGCACTAGCCAGAACTCATGCACACAACAGACAACCCCACCACACAGCTTCATGGGCCAGGAGCATCAATAATACACCGATATACACTAGATAGACTTAATTATGCATTTGTAGCTAATATGTAGTCCACATTTACCTTCCCTTCTCCTCAGAGGGAGATTCCATAACATATAGGCATAGTGCCTTGTAACACAAACATAAGGAAGCTCCCCTCGACTGATTGCCGCAGCTCCAATGTGACTCTCCTACACCTCGGGGATTGGCCCTAAGATGCATCGCTCCAACATATAAAACATAATGCACAAACTCCACTCTTTCCTTGTTTTTTACGATCCAAAAATATATAAATCCTCACCAAACAGTCCTAAGGAAAGCATACAACTGCCCTACACCAAAGGCTCCTTTCCACTCAAAATATAAGTCATGTCTTAGGAAGACAATTGCTATACAATCTAGGACTAATCCATGTCATGCATCATGCATAGTGCAAATGATCCTAGTGCGCAAACAATATTTATCAAATCAGTATTTTGTGATGTGGAAAAAAAACAATCTTTTCATGATTTTCACTAAATGTGTGCTTCGATGTATGGAGACTAGCACCGATTCATCATGCTACTAGTCCCTTAAACTGAATTATTGCAATTCTAAATGAAATGCACAATCAAATATTTTAAATATTCACACCCTCTCAGCCCTCTTAATCTCTTAACATCACCCTTTCCCTCTAACGTTTAGGTTATGCTGCGTTGCATAGGTGTAGGGTATTATTTTGTATGTATTTTTCACATAAAATGGAAAAAACATGAACTATAACACATAAACAAAGCCAAACTAAAGCCAAACTTCATGCCTCAGCTTTGTTATATAGCCACAACCATGAATCATAATTTTTTAGATTTTTATAACGCAAAAATCCTATATTTATCCATTTTAGCTATTTTTCTCTATTTATTTGTATATAAAAATAGATTTTTTTTATTTATGACTATGGATTGAATGTGATAGCTGAAATATGTTTTTTCTCAGAATTTCATCCCATGCGCATCTATTTTTCCCACCCAAAACCAATAAAACCTATATTTTTATACTAAAAATGTGCTTTTCGGGGTATAGTTTAATTATTGCGACTACTTATTATTATGGATCTACATTTTTTTAATGCACAACCCTCAATCATAATGCAAAAAAGCTACAAAAAAAAATCCATATGAATTCCATTTCAACCATCAAACATAAAAAAGAAGTAAATTTCCTTTGTAAAAATGAGGCATACCGCTTATTTGCATATTGCAGATTTTTTTAAATTATTTTTCGGGTTTCCACCGGAGTGACCAGTAGAAAATCCTCAATGTTGAACATCTCCCCTCAGCCTCCTCTTGATCTTGGAGCAATCCGGTTCATACCGGGCAAGCATCCTTCAACCGGTCTTCATTCTTCTTCATGTGCATGAATTGCCCCTTAAGGGGAGAGAGAGAGAGGAGAGAGAAATACTGAAACTGTATCTCCTCATCCGGCAACCATTTGATGTGCAAAGACTGGTGATGGAGAGAGTGGAGAAGCACAAGGTAGGGATATAATCAAAAGGGGGGTTGTTCTCAGCCACCATAGCCCCCCTCTCCCTCAAGATCACGTTGCCTGCAACAATGGCGTGCATTTTTTCTATGCGCTGAAAAAAATGCCCCCCCCATGAAATCATAATTTTTAGGGCCCCCCCAAAGGGAGCCCCCAAGGGGTCACACTCTTTCCCTCTAAAGTTCATTTATACTTGGCCTTTTTGGGTCTTGGCCTCTCGGGCACTACCATTCGACTGTCTGGAGTCCAAATTGACTTCTAAAAATTCTTGGCATCCGTTTCGAAGTCCTCCACTTCCGAGCATCTCCTAGAGTCTCATACAATAGTCAAAAAATTTATGAAAATTCCCTAACCATCGCTCTGTGGGTCTTTAAAGCACTTTTGGGGCTTGCCGCTTAAAATCGTACTGATTGCAGCTGCTGGCTTCAACGAAGTCTATTTTTCCCTTGAAATTTGGATTTTTTTGGCTATTTTTAAGCACTTCTTGATGTCAAAAATCATCTCTCATTGGCAACCACAGGATAGGGTGACTCAACCCGTCGAATCCCATGAACAAATCTTCACATAAACACAACCACAAAGAGCATCAAGCTAATACATAAAATACTCAACAAAACACATCACAGCTCTCACCCTACCCCCTGACAAAACCAAGGCATGAAATCCACGAGGAATAGGCCTAGCACAATCTAATAGAAAACCCAAAGCTAGTTACTAAATGATTGCTCTAACACAGCCAAGTTAAAAAGAACTATCAAAGAGGGCATCCTAAGTGGTGGTTTGAACTAGCTACCTAACTAAGGTCAACTCAACGAGGAGCTCCTACTAGGCGAGGACTCCTATAGCTTGATCAATAAATGATGTCTTTGAGCACATTTTCCTTGTAGCCTCAGATTTTCTATACTCGAGCGTGTAAAAAGGAGGGAGCTGAGCGTAGTGACCCAAGGAGAATAGGGCATCGACCTTAGGACTGGTCTCGGTACCCAAGAACCTACCAAGCCCTCGCAATGCGACACTTAATCCTTTTTTAATGCTCACTTTTATTTTCGCTCCAACCTTCTTTTATTTGCTTTGCTTTTCAGCTAGTTGCCACCCCTAGGAAGACAAGGCATTGGCCCTAGGTCTTGTCTTGTCCCCATGAATCTACCAGGCCTTCGCAAGGCGATATACAACTACTCAAAGATTGTTCTTTCTTCTCTATTGTTATAGGGGTTAGAACCCCTTTTTACACACCTCTGTATATTCATAGATTTTCTTTCAGATATTTAGGGTTTTTTCCTTTTGGTTATTTTTAGTAGGCTTTTCTAACTATCCCACACTAGTAGGACCTCCTACAACAAATGCCTAGCAGGTTAGCAGAACAGGGTCACTAGAACTCCCGTCTAAAACAGGTCTTTCAGTGCCGGACAATCCCAGTACATGAGGCAATGACTACTCAAACCTCCCACAGACATACATAACCTAAACCTGGGACTTCATGCCTTGATTGCCGATCCCCAATAAACAAAAAGAAAGCACCCTTACATATACATATATCATTAATTGCTAAAGGGAAAAAAACTCAGAAAGGGGACAAAACCACCTGGAATAGCCACAAGAAGCTCCTCCATAGCAAAGGCTCCCTCCAATGACTTCATCAACCTGTATGATTCAATCACTAAAACAACAAACCATTAAATGCAGCTACACCAAACAAACATAGGGCCATCTTGGCCTAAAGAAATATCACATTTCACTACAAACTAACTGGCCCTCTTGGCCTAAAGAAATAAATTATGTCACTACAAAACTGACGAGCCCTCTTGGCCTAAAGAAAGAAGACATTAAAACTCTTAAAGCAACTGGCCCTCTTGGCCTAATGAGATCAAACATAATAGCACCTACGCATCCCTCCTTAGAATGAGGAAGATATACGAAAATACGATCCATTCCAAGGGGAAAAATAGGGCCTTTATCCCTAAACAAAATGCATCAAGTTGTGACCCATCCCTCCTGCATATATGGCAAGAGGTGTACACATAACATGTCGTCTGATCAACCTATGAGTCCAAGATAGTAGTGGTAGATGGGTCTCGGCTACTCTTCGCATTACCCATATCAACCATCGCCTGCCATATAATGCATGGTCTGATAAAAATCCCCACAAGTGACCAGGTCCTGTCTCATTATCAATAACAACATCCAAACTAGGACCACAATTGAAGAAGAGGTCTTCCTCATGAGCAAAATTGGCTAATGAATCCGCAAACTGATTCCAATAATGTGGAATCAACTGAAGAGAGACACTCTCAAATTCATCAAGTAGGGTTACCATAGTTCAATGATGCATACCAAGGATGGGATTCCGAACTATGTATGTCTCCTTTAGTTGATTTAAGATCAGTTGGGAATCCCCTTTTACTAACAACCGCCGAATACCACCTTTCTTGGCAATATTTAGTCCCATAATCAAGGCTTTATACTCTGCCATCTTGTTAGTGAATCCTACCCCGAGATCAGCTGCTAATTTCATTGTAACTCTACATCGGGGATCTCGAATAACTACTCCAACACTCCCTTTTTTATTAGGGCCCCTAGACGCTCCATCAAAGTATAACGTATACGTCCACAATGGGTTTACATAGCCAACCATCAAGAACTCCCCTATTTGTAATTATGATAGTCAAAATTCAACATATTTAGAGGATGAACTAACAGCTCCATCCCACCTGCTTCATTAAACTCAATAGGGATGCTTGTCAAGATTTGCAAACAATGATGGCAGAAAACTTTAATCTCCCACACAAAGATATAGTCTTCTTGCTCAATCACTTTTTACCCTTTGCTCCACCAAATAAGCTTCCCCCGATGATATCTTTGCTCTAGATATGGGTGCTCCAAATAAAGGATTAACCATCCCATCAACCAGTTTAAGATCTCCTGCAGGTCTCATATCAACCCTAGCATAAACCTGCAATGCATTTAGTGTGTTAGCATACTCAAAAATAATAAGGTTTAATCTTATTAAGACTAACCTTATTTTTAAATTCAACTCCCTGTAGATATAGTAAAGCTGTGGACTTATTTTTACCTATCCTAACTACCTTGTAAGGGCCATCCCATCTAGGTTCCAGCTTCCTTCGAAATAGCTCCCTACATGCATCGTAGTATAGAGCTAATTGTCCTTTCTTAAGGGTATATATATTCACTTTTAGATCATGCAACCGCTTCACGTCTAAGTGGGCTATAGTCGTAAAACACTCAAACAGGGCACTGTCCTCACCCAAAGAAATATTGATTGTAAATCTTATAGTCGGCAACTCAATTTCTAAGGGCAAGACACACTCCTCCCCATAATCTAATTTGAATGGGGTGTGGCCAATGGCTCATTTAAATGTTGTGTTACACGCCCAAACCGCCACATATAATTTTGTGTCCTAATCTTGTTTCTTTTTGGAGACTATATTGGATAGGATACCCACAAGCTGCTTATTGGTACTTTCAACTTGTCCATTTGCCTGTGGATTATAGGGAGTTGTCTTATTGTGCTTAATTTTCCATGCTTTAGTCAAGCTTTTAATTACCTTGTTCAAAAAATGGGTTCCACGGTCCGATACTATTTCCTTTGGGCAGATCGAAATGGCAAATGATCTGCTCAAGTAGGAAACTGGCAATCTCTTTTGCATTGTCTTGCCTCGCCACCCGTGTTACTAACCACTTTGTAAAGTAATCAGTGGCTACTATAATGTATCTGCAAAGTGATTAACCACTTTTCTAAATGATCAGACAACTATAACTTGTTCAGCAACAATCGAAGCCCTTCCACCTTCGTATAAAAAACCACCTTCTCATAAAGAATGTAATGCCTGAACTTTTTGGTCACAAATACAATCGTAAGGCATAACTTCTCCATATAGGTGTAATTAATTTCTGATATGCCCAACTTCCAACTAGAAAAAGCTATCGAATGGTACCACTTTTCCTCCCAAATTTGGGATAAGCACCAGGCTGATACTATACATGGTGGCTGCTGAAAATATATAAAATATTTCACCGCTTTTAGGTGCTTTTAAAACAAGTGCTTTGGCAAGCTCCTGCTTCACATCGTCAAAAGATACTTTGCAAGCATAATTCCATGCAAACTGACAGTTGAAGGACAATAGGGCAATGTTCTTTCTACCAAGGCATTGATAAACCTCCGATAATACCCTACCGATGACAGAAAGGTATGTACTTCCTTTGGAGTGTGTGGCAGACTCATGGCGACTATGACCTTGATCTTTTCAGGGCCAGTTGTAATGCTGACCATATGGCCTAACAATAGCCCACAGGGCACTCCAAAGACGCACTTCCGTGGGTTGAGAGCTATGCAAAATTGTCTGCAATGCTCAAAACACTTCCGCAAAATAATCAACTGTCTTTCTCTTATGGTGGCTACCCCCAAGTCATCAATGAATACTTTCAATTTCTCTGGGGATATGTCACCAAAGGTCTTGTCGATTGTTCTTTGCTATGAACCAAGTGCATTACGTAAACCAAATGCCATCCCATGGTACACAAAGGTACCAAAGACAGTAATAAATGTCGTTTTAAGCTTATCTTGCTCAACGATTGCCATTTGGTTATACCCCGCAAAGCAATCCATGAATGAATATACTTCCCTACCTGCTAATTGATCCAAAATTTGGTCAATAAAGGGCAACAGATAGTAGTCTTTAACAGTCTGCTTATTCAACTCTTTAAAGTCTACACAAAGCCGAATTTGATTTTTCTTCTTCTTTCTAATCACAACTGGTGAACACCATTCAGTATGTTGAATAGGGAAGATCAAACCCACTTTCCGCAACTTCTGTAGCTCCTCAAACAACCCATCCCTTAGTTCAAAAGGCATGCAACTTACTTTCTGACATATAGGATGGGTATCTTCCTTTATAGGAATAATATGCACAGCTAGAGACTGGGGGAAATGCCCCTAAGTTCGTCATAGCTCCAAGCAAAGATATCATGGAACTCTTGAATCAGGGACACATAATCCTCTCTCTCTTCCAAACTAAGCATGGAACCTAATTTAATTGGCTGCAAATCATTAGGCGTATCAAGGTCCAACTCAATAACATCTGCGTCTCTTATTCGATCTTGAGGCTCTATCGGCTCATTCAATGTTATCTTATAAATGTCCTCTGTAGTGGACCCTTCTTTGGATCCATTGCTCACTGACGTCTCACTACCAGATGGATCATCTACTATTTCTAGTTCAGTAGAGAATAAAGGAGCTCTCTCACTCTGAGGAGACTTAGGGTAAGCATCCATTATTACACGATTGGCACCTCTACCTAGAATCACTCGACCAGCGGATATATTGACTTGGCAGTCTGTTCATAAGATCCATGGCCTACCTAGAAAAACTTGATAGCTAGGATGTCCTACAAACCTTATCACCCTAAAGTCTAGATAGCATTCCACCCTCGCAATTGTAACGTGGACTTTAGTGATGCAACCTTCTGGTTATCTTAGATTGTCATCCACCATCCTAAGAAGTGTGGAGCTGTCTTTTTGAATTTCGAGACCTAGTCTCTCCATTAAGTCTGAACTCATAATATTGATGGAGGATCCATTGACCATGATAGCGTGCTCTACTAATATTCCATCCATGTATGCTAGAACCCTAGGGCAATGCTTTTCAGCATTATCAAACTAATCTTCTCCGCGATGCCCAAAGGTTCTACAATATACTCAATACACAGGATTCTCTTGAATTCCTTGCATACTCTTGGAGAAAGTTTAATTAATTGCAAGAGATTCATGTCTAGTTTAACTTCGCAAAGAGAACTTGCTAGATCAAAGTCGTGATAGTTAGCCAAAGTTCTCTTTTCGCGCCAAACCATTCTCTCCTTTGGTCTTTAGACCAGCTTTGGTGCCTCTTTTTTTACTTTTGCATTCTTTCTTGGCATTCCTTTATCCTTCTCAGGATCAACTTTACTATCAATAGGCCTTAGAGGTCCACCTTGTAAAATATTACACGGCGCAGCAAACAGAATCTGAGAAAGAGATAGAGAGTACACAACAGAAAAGAGGAGAATCAGTAAATTCTTTAACTCCAAACAATTGATACAAAGATGGCTCTGTCCACCCGTGCTCTTCCACTATGTGAAGCTTAGATGGCGATCTAGACAGAAGATAGGTGAAGAGCTTAAGGCTAGCTAGAACAACAACTCTGACTGGGTGAAAGATGAGTGAGAGATGGCTGCGAAGGGGTTTAGCTTTTATAGCCCGCGAAGGTCGTTAGGTCGGAGCCTCCACTAGTCAGCCAAGTAATATTCCAGGGACCCCACAATAGGGGCCCCTTTTAACTCCCTTACACCACAACTCGATGCAATGCACCTCGAGTTGCTACCAACTTAACCACTCCGTCTAACCCAAAGATTAGACCCACAACAGTCACCTTTTTGCCATCCGGTCACATAGACCTCATCTGATATACAAGTCAGGACTCAACCAATGTCCAGGGTCACATTTTGCTTCTCCTCATAATGGGGGCCTTACAACTTTGAGCACCATGGATCATTGGTAGCACCTAATGAGGGTGGGGTATTGATCATATCTAACACACCTTCCATATCAAGATTCAGAACTTGCTTTCCCCTAGCCTCTTGCTTAGGGTTTCCCTCGACATGTTTTATAGTTCCTTTATTACCCTCTTTAATCTTTTGACCTCTTGTTACGGCTCATAGATTAGAAGTTTTAGCATCATTGACACATAGAGCCTCAATAAGACTGACTCCACTGCCATGAGGCAACTCCTCTACAATAGCATTTCCTCGTTGCAGTATTTGTCTTGGTCCCTCATCTTGCTGGAGATTACACCATTGTGCGTGATGGTTAACTGGACTTGGCAGTTTACTCCCTTATTGGAGAGAACTAATCTTACTACAATAGGTAGTAGCTAAGTGGCCAAACTTTTCACAAATATCGCATTTGACATTCGGACAATTCCTAGGGAAATGTTAGCCACCACACCACTTAGCTGAATCTTGAGGGGGAACCCTCTTCAGGGCGTCGACTCCCTATCAAAATTTTTACTTCTTAAGAAATTTGACATCCACAGCTATTTGTCTATATTTTTCAGAAATCATATTAGTGTAATGCTTCATCATCCTTAACTTCGCCAAGGACATTAGAGGCACTCGACTCATAGTCGCAATCATCTTTCTGTCGTCCCATCGGCCTAACCACTTAATTAGGAATTGGCCGATAACCTACTAGAACAACATTAGGATTCATTATTTGACCTCCACCATTTAGTGGGCCCGCCTGACTAGCCCTAGGCATAGTCATACTATTGGGAAAAGCTAGTAACATAGGTAGATTCTGCCATGATGCTCCCTCTGCCATTCACATTGGACATGGGGTCCCCTTGACTCCCGTTGGTCAATGCCAAATTATTACCATTCCAATTTATCCTTGCTGCATAAGCCGCTTGCAAGCGTGACTCTACTCCTTCTACTTGGGTGATAGCAGTGTCAATGTCAGCCAAAGAAACACTACTCAGCTGCACCTAGATATTAAAATCTAATCCATGTAGGAAATATTGCAACTGTGCAGCCTGTGGAATGGGAATATAAGTATTAAGTTTACAAAGAACTTGCTTTAGCTTATTGTCATAGGCCTCAACGCTCTCATTTGGCTCTTGGCGTGTTACATTCAAGACACGCAACCAGTAATGTCCACCCCTCTCAGGACCGAACTCTCTACGAAAGGCTCTGAATAATTGGTCAGTGCTAGTTATGGTTCTGGCCTCTAGACCATGATACCATGTTGCTGCCCTTCCTTTTAACGTCATACTGAAGAACATCATTAGGTGTCCTTCGTCTTGGATTCAATAGTTGAACATAAGCGTTTGAAACTCCTTAATATGGAGTTATCCATCTTCTTCTACCAACCCATGGAAAATGGGCAAAGGTGCTCCTAATGCCGGTAAATCCGGTGTCCCTGTTGGAATTGCAATGGGTTGTGACATGGCTACAACTGGATTGACAATAGAAGTTTGTGTAGGTAAAACTACACCCCCACTTGAAGTGGGTTGATTCACTGGAAGAGGGGAAGTACTAAGACTTCCGCTTGTGCTCAAAGGGCTACGCATGACACCTAGGTTATTAGAACCATTGCCGCTTATGCATAGTGGGCTGCTTCTTTGAGGGAAATAACGCCTTACAATCTCCAACCATCGTCTAGCCCTCTTAGCATGTTCTGCTTTTTGTATTTTGGCTTGACGGTTCTTGTCAGATGACATAAACCAACTATTTGGTCCCTAGAAACACTAGATTCAAAACCACCACTTGTTGGCGGCTCCCGACAAACGCACCACTAATGGGACCTAAAATGGGCCGACACTGGCTATGGCACTAGCCGGACCTCATGCACACAACAGACAATCCCACCACACGACCTCGCAGGCCAAGAGCGTCTGTAATACACCCATATACACTAGATAGACTTAATTATGTGTTTGTAGCTGATATGTAGTTTAACATTTACCTTCCCTTCTCCTTAGAGGGAGATCCCATAACATATAGGCATAGTGCCTCGTTACACAAACATAAGGAAGCTCCCCTCGGTGACTAATTGCTGCGGCTCCACTGCAACTCTCCTACACCTTAGGGATTGGCCCCAAGATGCGTCGCTCCAATATATAAAACACAATGCACAAACTCCACTCTTTTCTTGTTTTTTACAATCTAGGAATATATAAATCCTCACCAAATAGTCCCAAGGAAAGCGTACAACTACCCTATAGCAAAGGCTCCTTTCCACTCAACGTATAACTAATGTCCTAGGAAGACAATTGCTATGCAATCCAGGTCTGATACCATGTCATGTGTCATGCACAGTGCATATGATCCTAGTGCACAAACAATATTTATCAAATCATCATTTTGTGATGTGGAAAAAAAACAGCCTTTTCATGATTTTCACTAAGCGTGTGCTTCGATGTATGGAGACTAGAACTGATTCCTCCTGCTACTACTAGCCCCTTAAACTGAATTATCACAATTCTAAATGAAATGCACAATCAAATATTTTAAAGATTCACACCCTGTCAGCCCTCTTAATCTCTTAACATCACCCGTTACCTCTAACGTTTAGATTATGTTGTGTTGCATAGGTGTAGGGTATTATTTTGTATGTATTTTTCGCATAAAACAAAAAAAACATGAACTATAGCACATAAACAAAGTCAAACTAAAGCCAAACTTCATGCCTCAGCTTTTTTATACAGCCACAACCACAAATCATAATTTTCTAGATTTTTATAACGCGAAAATCCTATTTTTCTCTATTTTTAGCTATTTTCTATATTTATTTTTGCATAAAAATAGATTTTTTTAATTTACGACTATGGATTGATTGTGACAGCTGAAAGATATTTTGTCTTAGAATTTCATCCCATGAGCATCTATTTTTCCCACCCAAAACCAATAAAACCTTCATTTTTTACACTAAAAATGTACTTTTCGTGCTATAGTTTAATTATTGCGACTACTTATTATTATGGATCTACATTTTTTTTATGCACAACCCTCAATCATAATGCAAACAAGCTCCAAAAAAAAGTGTTTGTTCCATATAAATTCCATTTCAACCATCAAACATAAAAAAGAAGCAAATTTCCTTTGTAGAAATGAGGCATATTGCTTATTTGCATGTTTGCGGGTTTTTTAAATTATTTTTCCAAGTTGCCAATGGACGAACCAATAGGAAATCTTCAATGCTGAACATCTCCCGTTAGTCTCCTCTTGATCTTGGAGCAATTCGGTTCATGCTGCAGGCAAGCATCCTTCAACCAGTCTTCATTCTTCTTCATGTGCATGAACCGCCCCTTAAGGGGAGAGAGAGGGAGGAGAGAGAAAGACTAAAACTATATCTCCTCATCCGGGCAGCCATTTGACATGTGAAGACTGGTGATGGAGAGTGTGGAGAGGCACAAGGAGGCACAAGGTCAGGGATATAGTCAGAAGGAGGGTTGTTCTCAGCCCACCATAGCCCCCCTCTCCCTCAAGATCATGTCGCCTGCAACAATGGTGTGCATTTTTTCCATGTACCCAAAAAAATGCCCCCCCTCCCCCACGAAATCAAAATTTTTAGGGGCCCCCCAAAGGGAGCCCCCAAGGGTCACACCCTTTTCCTCTAAAGTTCATTTATACTTGGCCTTTTTGGGTCTTGGCCTCCTAGGCACTACCATTCGATTGCTCGGCATCCAAATCGACTTCTGAAAATTCTTGGGCGTCCGTCTCAAAGTCCCCCACTGTGTCCGGCATCTCCCATAGTCTCATACCATAGTCAAAAAATTTATAAAAATTCCCCAACCATCGCTCAATGGGTCTTTAAAGCACTTTTGGGGCTTACCGCTTAAAATCGTACTAATTGCAGCTGCAGTCTTCGACGAAATCTATTTTTCCCTTGAAATTTGGATTTTTTGGCTATTTTTAAGCACTTATTGGCATCAAAAATCATCTCTCAATCGACCATGATGCTCCATCTTGGTTTGTAAATCATATTGATTGATCATGTGCTAGATATCGACTAGAAAATGTCCCAAGTCAAAGCTGGTCATTTTCATGATTGGAGCTTGGTCATCCTGACATCTTGTCACCCTCTTGGTCCACTAGGTTGTTGATCAAACTGATCAACTCAAGTAAGGTTGAGTCTCTAATAGTGTCAGTCTTCTCACTCTCCAAAAGGCCTGCTTTTGATACTTGGTATCCTTGGCTACGCATTTGAGATTTGAGGGTCTTCTCCTATTAGTGGGTTCGTTCAGGTTGCTTTTTTTGCATGTGAGTTCCTTGTTAGTTCAGCCAGTCCTCAAATTTAAGTGTGTTCAAGTGTTCGTGGGGTGCTTCTTTTCATATGCAGCAGGCAGGAAATCATGTTTTTTGCTTTTTGAGTGCACTTCAAGTGATTATTCATGCAGTGTGTGACTATGACTAAAACAATGTGATGTAACAAATTTTCTAGTCCACTCCCTCATGTGGTGGTCACTCTAACAAGTTCAATTGGGTCCTTTAAGATGTTTCAAATGGTTTTTCTCAAAGGATTTGTTTCGAGGTTGCTTCCTAGGTGGTTGAGTTATGACTTTGAATTCTAGAGACTCTATGAGCTATTCAACATGCCTGGATGCCTACAGGGGTATTGTCTTGCTTCGAGGTTGAGTTCTACCTAGCTTACAATGTGTTGATTGATCAGTTTCCAAGCTTTGGTCAGTGTGTCCAATTATCAGATGTTTGATTTCTTGAATTAGACTATCTAATTCTAGGTTTGTCTGAGTGAGAAAGTCAGACAGTCCGAGTCTCATGTTTGAGTTGATTGTCCAAATCGGGTGGGGTCTAAGTTTGATCATCCGAATTTGGTTGTCCAATTCCAAGCATGTCCGACTCGGAGTAGCTAGCATTGTTTGATCAGTCGAGGAACTGTAGGTGTCTAAGTGGGCCAAATCAGACTATCTGAGACCAAGTGGTCTGATTCTGGGAATCGAACTCCACGATGTGCGTCTGATACTGGCAACACTGGTGTGCAAATTGGATGCTAGATGCATACGTGTAACGAGTGCCGAAAGGTCCCCAAGAACAAAAGAACTCTACTTAAGCTCAAAAAGCAAGGAGATAGACTTGCATAACATGAAGAAAAGAGACAAATTGGGTACAATCTTCCCCCATGCCTTGTGTGAGCGCTTCACAAGGCATGTATTTATAAATTTATTCATCTCAAAGCTCAAAAATAGCCCAATTTTACAATAAGCATGCTTTAACTTTTGTATTTTCTTTTGTCCAAATAAAGAATAAAGCGACTGGGCAGCCCAAAAGTCAGCCTGTGCCCAAATACAATGTTCCATAATGAAATATTTAAACTGTACACCCATGCGCATATAAAATAATAAATAATTGTCAAGCGCTTCAATAAATAAGCATGCCTAAATAAATATTAGCGCCACACCTTTAATAATAAGTCATGCATCCATCAAAAATGATAATTCCTTCTAGATAATTTGAATACATGCTATCGCCTAGTACTGCCCAACGCCACCGCCACCTGCTCTACACATCAAAATTGAATCATTCACAATTGTTAGAAAATAATAAAATTAAACCCACAAAAGTGAATACCTAGCAGTCTTCAGCTACAAAATAAATAAATAGATTGGAACTCTGTCCAAACCTTAATTTAATACGAGTGCACTCTAAACTCATAAACTTCCATTAATTTAAATATGTATTTTGCAAAATCACCCGCCATGGAATCACCCACATGCACATTAAATTAACTTGACGCCCAAAAAGGACAAGCGTCCCCGTCAACTTCTCACACAAGGAATCCACCTTGCATACGAGCCCCGACAAATAAATATAGTTTTACGGAATCCACTGCAAAACCTCACGGAATTCACTGTGGAATAAAAACTCACGGAATCCACCGTGGTCTCATGGAATCCATCGTGGAATATGCCTCTTGGTATCATACCCCCGAGGTAGGATAGTAATTTTCCTCAATTGTTATTAGCTCAATGTGGAGCAAGCTGTGAGGGTAAATACTTAGGTCACAGACGTAAACTTAACCAAATATCTAGAGTATCTACAGCCAGTTGTTCTAGTGGTCATAAAGTCAGTGTCTAGAATAGTTTTAGGTTCAAGGATTTTAGTTTCTTCTTCTAACAAAGGATGGTTTTCATAGACATGGTGAACAAGTAATTGCCCTCTAAAAGGTCGTAACAAACTGATATGAAAAGTATTGTGGATTTTCCAGTGTTGGGGTAGTTCTAATTTAAATGCATTGTCATTGATTTTGTGAATGATCTTGAAAGGTCCATAAAATCTAAGAGCTAATTTAACAACAGGGTGTCTCTCAATACTTTGTAATCTTCTATTTTCAATGCATAACCAAACATAATCATCAACTTTGAAGCTCATAGCTTTTCTTTTCTTGTTAGCTTTTTTAGTGTATGATTGTTGGGCTTTCGCAATCATATCTTTGACTTCAATAAAAATTGTTAGTGTATGATTGTTGGGCTTTCGCAATCATATCTTTGACTTCAATAAAAATTGTAGCATGCATATTGGAAATATCATCCGCAGCTTTAACTTTGTTTGACAATGATGTAACAGGTGTAGGCAATGTATGTCCATAAATGATTTCAAAAGGTGCTTTCTATGTAGCTGTTTGTGGTGTATTATTGTATGCAAATTGAAGTAAATATAAATATGTATCCCATGTTTGTGGTTTTGAAATTGTGTATGCATGCAAAAGATCTAAAACTATACTATTAGTAGCTTCGGTTTGCCCATTTGTTTCAAGATGAAACACAGATGAGAAATCAATCTTTGTACCTAAATTAGCAAACAAAGTAGTCCAAAAATTATTGCAAAATCTAGGATCACGATCAAAAATGATAACTTTTGGCAAACCATGGTTAGTGAAAACATTTTTCAAAAATAATTGTGCAGCTTGAGATGTAGTTAATGTGTTCTTGCATGGAATGAAATATGCTTGTTTGCTAAATCGATCTACAATAGTCCAAATCATATCATGATTAGCTTGGGTGTTAGGCAAACCAGTTATAAAATCCATTGAAATATGTTCCCATGGTCGTTTAGGAATGGGTAAATGCATTAATAAATCATATTGCTTACCATGGTATCGCTTAACTCTTTGACAAATTAAGCATTCAGATACAAAGTTGGAAACATCAAATTCCATTTGTGGCCAATAAAAATTTTCAATCAATGTACACAAAGTAGAAATAATACCTCTATGGCCTTAATATGGGGGACAATGAATTTCGTGCAATACAAATGATCGAAATGGAACAATTACACACAACCTTTTCTCATAAAACATAAATCCATCAATATAAGACAATGAATCTATTGGAATCCAATTATTTGCAAGTAATTTATTCCAATCAGCTTGAAAATTGGGGTCTTGGTCATAGGTATCTTTCATAGGGATAAGAGAATCAAGGGAATCAAAAGATATAACAGAGATATTATGAATAGTTGGTCTTCTACTTAAGGCATCAGCAACAACATTCTCTTTTCCAGGTTGATATTGGATAAGTGGATGAAAGCTTTGAATAAAAGCAGCCCATTTAATATGATGGTCAGAGATTTGTGGCTGACTAAGGAGATGTTTGATACTTTGATGGTCAATTTTTATCATGAATGCAGATCCCATTAAATAGTATTTCCATTGACATAAAGCTTGTACTACAGCTAGCAATTCCTTATCATAGGTAGAATACTTGAGTTCAGATGGTTTAAGTTTGCAGCTAGAGTAGGCTATGGGATGTGAATCTTGCATAAGAACAACTCCTATTCCAGATCCACTAGCATTAGTAACTACTAGGAAAAATGGTCTATTAAAGTCAGGTAATTGCAATACAAGGGCATGTGTTAAGGCATGTTTTAGTAAATCAAAAGACTTTTGCTGATTATCAGACCAATGATACACAATACCTTTCTTTAATAATTTTGTCAAAGGCAATGCAAGCAATGAAAATTTTCTCACAAATTTTCTGTAAAAGCTGGCAAGACCTAAGAAAGAACGTAATTCATGTACATTTTTAGGTATCGGCCAATTCAAAATTGCTTCTATCTTTTTAGGATCAACTTTAATACCGTCAGATGAAATAATATGTCCTAAGTATTCAGTGTGGGTTTGGAAATTTTCACTCTTTTCAGGATTAGCATATAATTGATTCTCTTTCAACAATTTGAAAACCAAATATCAATGTTCACAATGCTCGTTCTCTTTCTTACTCAAAACCAATATGTCATCAAAGAAAACAATTACACAATGTTGAAGCTTCAAAGATATGTGATTCATAATACGACTGAATGTGGCTAGTGCATTAGTTAAACCAAAAGGCATAACAAGGAATTCATAATGACCAAAATGAGTTCTAAATGCAGTTTTAAAAATCTCTCTCTCTCTCTCTCTCTCTCTCTCTCTCTCTCTCTCTCTCTCTCTCTCTCTCTCTCTCTCTCTCTCTCTCTCTCTCTCTCTCTCTCTCTCTCTCTCTCTCTCTCTCTCTCTCTCTCTCTCTCTCTCTCTCTCAAAGCCCCGAAACTGAAAATGAGCTCTCTCCAACACTCCCTTGGATGCCTTTTCCTCTTCTTTCCTGATTTACAACCCCGTTTTCCTTTGATCTAGGATCTAGGCCTACTGTTACACAAAACCCTACTATGGTTTTCTTTCTCTTTCCCTATTTTTTCCTACCTAAATGCCTACAAATGCCTATAAATCACAAGAAAATGCTAATGCTAATCAAACCAACTTATCTGAACTTCAAAAATCCAGAACACTTACTTGCAACAAAGATCAAACACCCTTTCTTCCTACCTATTTACTTCAAGCACTAGTTTGGGAAAACCCTCCAACGCTCGATTCAAAGCGAGCAAGCACTCAAGACTCCAATCCTCTGATTCCAACAATGGAACCAAAATGTGGGAGCCCTCGCTTGACTATCAAGACCCACATACCCTTTATTACTCAAGCCTTTCAAGCTGAATGCTGATGGCTACCTCTTACATAACCGTATGCACTCTCAAGTCTATGAGTGTAGTGAGCTTACCTCAATGCCCGATTGAGTACCCTTCTCTTTCAAGCACACTGGTAGTTCCACAATCTGAGATGTGAGCTCAAGCAACCTCAATCTTCCACCTTCAAGCTCCATGCTCCATAGCCCCACACGCAAGAGAAGAGAAGAGAAGAGAAGAAGAGATGAGAAGATGGAGTGTTTCTCCACCACAGTCCCCCACCCTCACACACTCACTCTCTCACACTCTCACACTCCCTCTCTCAAACACAAGCATAAGCAAGCAAGAAGAGGAGAGGAGAAGGGAAGAAGAAGAAGAAGAAGAGAGCCACTTTTGCCACATACCAAGAATGAGATTCTATATTTACTTTTTGGCTTTTATACATGCCCTTATCCCTTTGGACACCCATCCCCTTTTTTTTTGCATGACTGACCATCTTACCAAGGTCTTCTTTTCCTATTCCCTTCTATTTACATTATGTCTTCACCTATGCCCTTCTACTATTTACAACTTACAAGAGGGAGCTTGGTGCTCTTTTATAAAAATTTGGGGACACCTTTACATTTTAAAATTAAGGTTGCCCTCACACTGTTGGCCTTTTCTCCTCTTATCCTTCTATTGAGCCTGATTTTTTCACTTTGCTCCACATTTTTGAATTTTCTCAAATTTTCATTTGCTTTCTTTTTCTCTATCTTGCATTGGGGTTAACATACACAGCTATTATCCTACCCCCTGACAAAATCAAAGCATGAAGTTCACGAGGGATATGCCAAGCATAGTCAGACACAGATCCAGAGCTAGTTGGTAACCAACTACTCCAACATAGACCACCGGCTAAAAAGAACTATCAAAGGATTCATCCTAACTAGTGCTCTAACTCATCTACCTGACCTAAGGCAACTAGACCAAGAACTCTGACTAGGCGAGGACTCTTGTAGCCTGGTCTATTGAATATCAGATAGCTTTCCATTGTACCACATTTTTTCTTCAATACTTTATACTCATGTATGTAAAAAGGAGGGAGCTAAGCATATTGTGATCCAAGGAGAACAAGGCATTGGCAGCCTCAAGTCGTATCTTGGTACCCAAGAATCTACCAAGCTCTCACAAGGCAACACTATATCCTTTTCTTCTTTCACTCACTTTTATTTTTTCTCCAACTATCTTTATTTAATTTTTAGGTAAATGCCACTCCCAGAAAGACAAGGCATTGGCCCTAGGTTAGACTCATCCATAGGAACCTACCAATCCTTTGCAAGTCAATGATCATCTCCTCTTGGAATTTTTCTTTCTTTATTTTTGTATTTTAGGGATTAGAACCTCTTTTTCAACACCTTTGTATCTTATATATTTCAAATATATTCATTATTTATTCTCTTTTATTTAGCAATCTTCTTCAGTTGCCTCACAACTAACAGGGATTCTAAGAAACAGCTGCCTAGCAGGCTACTAGAATAGGGTCACTAGGAGTACCCTAAAAAATAGCTATTAGAGTGCCCAACAATGTCCTTAGAGGAGGGAAAAACTACTCAAACCTCCCCAATTTCATCTAACCTAATACTAGTACTTCATACCTTGATTGTCGGTCCTCAAAAAGAAAAATACCCCCACATACATATACACATATAACATAAAGAAAAAGGACTTGTAAAGGAAGGACATCACCTAGACTTGGCCACAAGAGGCTTCTGCATAGCAAGAGGCTCCCTCCAAGTACTCTTTCGAATCTACTTAGTACAATACTAAAACAAAAACCATTAACCGCACTTGTACCAAACAAACAAATGACCTTCTTGACCTAATGAGATAAGCCATTTCACTGTATAATGAACTACCCTCTTAGCCTAATGAAATATAACATTAAAACCAACAAGAACGGCCTTTTTGCCTATTGAAATTATAGCTATAAAGCACACTATTGAGCATCCTACTATTGAAAACAAACCCTTGGTCCCCCACAAATCATATTGAAGCACAAAACTAGACCAAGGGAATGGGCTGCTTAGGCCCTACACTAAATGCATCAAATTATTAGCTAACCCCCTACATAAATGGCAAGGGGTGTCTGACGAATATGTCATTGAACGATCTGATATATCCATGACAGAATAGGAAGATGGTCAATCGCTGCTTTGCTCATAACCCATACTAACCATCGATGACCAAAACAGGACATGTTAGCAAGCAGACCCCATAGTAGCCCTCAACTAACATCAGGAGGCAATTGTAAAAGCCCCTTAGGACCACAGTTAAGAAAGATATCTTCAATAAAGGCATAACTATCTAGGGAGTCTACAAAGTGATTCCACTATCATGGAATCAGCTGGCAAGTCACAGCCTCAAAAATATCAAGGGTCTCCAAGGTTGCACAATGGTACATTCTTAGAATGGAATCCCTTGTTAAATGATGTGGATCTAGGACATGACACAAGCTATGGTGGATCAAAGATGTAAACCAAGTTCATAATGACATGGACAAGTAGAGACAAACTATTACACAAGTGAATTAGGTTCCAAGATAGATTAGCTTGGACTCATAAACACAATCTTGTGTAGAATTGACAATGACAAGACACTTAACTGAAAGTACAAAGCATCATGATATTGTATTCATTTCATAGTCAAGTACAATGCTTTATAGACTTTGAGTTGTTCCACTCTCCTCATTGTGCATATGGGATTCAGGACAGCTCCTCTTGGAGCATACATCATTTGTCTATTTCTCAACACCCCCCCTCAAATGATGAGTCCCTACACTTGCTGGCTTTTGCCCCCCCTACATGATAACATGGCATGGAAGACTAGCTCATAGGTAGCCTAATCAAGTTAAAGCTTGAGACTTTACATCTTTGGCAAGGGTTTTTACAAATCAAATCCACTAAGGGAAATATAGAGATCCACTATGGGAACACATTCCTTAAAACAATCTGTCAGAATTGTTGATGGTAGCGGAAGTATCTTTTTCTTCTTCTTCATTCATGAATTGACTTTGGTGGTGGTCATTCTGCATCTGCTATGCTCTTTTCTTGTGGAAGCATTCACTGACAATATGGCCAGTTTTACCACAATAATGACATGTCATCTAACTTCTGTTGTCGGTGTTGAATCCTCGACCTCTTCCTTTGGGTCCAGTAGCTCCTCTAGTGTATAAGAGGTTTTCCCTTGAGCTAGTATCTTTTACATCTTTGCTTTTAAATTTTCTTTCTTCATCAAGCAGTGAGTGCTCAATATCTTTGAGTGAGAGACTCGGAACATTACTTAGAGTGGACACAAGGTTCTCATATGGATCCTTGTTTACACTTGCAACAGTACGGCTATTGCTTCACCTTCATCAATATTCTTTTTAAGAGTTGCAAGCTCAGTTTTTAAACTCTTAAACTTATTAATGTGTATGGTCATAGAAGCACTGTCTTTGATATCCAGTTTATAAAACTGCATGAGAAGTTTTACCTTTGAATTCTTTGCTTGGGTACCAAGCATTCTATCAAGTTCCTCCCAGGTGGTTCTAGCATTTCTAATGCCAGATATATGATGTAGCACATCATCACTTAGTCCCCAGGCAATGATGCCTAGTGCCTTATTATTCATCTTCTTCCATTCTTTGGATTTGAACTGGTCTTCTTCAACAAACCCGTCTTCATCATCTTCCTTCTTGTTATCTGCATCATCTTCAAACAGGTCCCACAAGTCCTTTCGCATTAGGTGATACATGGTCTTTTCCTTCTAGGCATGGAAGCCTTCTCCATTGAACTTTGCTATTTGCTCAAGCTCTGCCATGTTGAGCAGCTCCAATTTACTGAAAAAAGACCAGCAATGGAATTTTGTGAAGTGTCACAAGGAGGTCAGTGTCAACTGACACTAGTTGAGTATCAATAGATACTATTCTTGAGCTTAGTATTGAATGTCGGTGCTTGATCTTCTTCTTGCTTGTTGATTTGAAGTGTTAATCTTGCTGGGAACTGAGTTTAGACTCAGATAAGAGTGGCAATGTGTCCTCTAAGTTGAAGGGAATAAGAATTTGAAGAAAAAGTGAGCTTGGACCTTGATGGCTATGGCTTCCTGGATTAGGATTTCTGTAGCAGCCCGGTTTTTTTGCTCTGTGTGGATTGCACACTTGATCATTCTTAAAACTTTTTAGATGTCAATGAAGCTTGTCTCATGGGCTACAAAAGCCCTATGGTGGCTGCGAGAATTGCGATGCGTATTGTGAGTGCAGCTGTACGAAACATCACATTGTTGCAGACTGCGCCGTTTCTGCAGATCACACAATACTACCTTCTATAGATGGTAATGCCACCCTCTGATGTGATAGGATGAAGCGTCTTGAGCAAGGGAAGATACTTCCAGAAGGAATCACTTGAAGATATGGCCCGTAAAGAGAGATCCAAGAGCTCCAAGGTGGGTAGGTGCAGTCTGGCTATGGCTGCCACAAGGTCCAACTGAGATTTGAAGTTGAAACTGGGGATATGAGCTGAATGTGAGCTGGTTAGAGATCACCAGAGGTGAAGGGAGACTAGAGATTCAGAATATGAGCTGTGTCATGCCCAACTGGGCTCTGATACCATGTTAAATGATGTAGATCTAGGACATGACACAAGCTATGGTGGATCAAAGATGTAAACCAAGTTCATAATGACATGGACACGTAGAGACAAACTATTACACAAGTGAATTAGGTTCCAAGGTAGATTAGCTTGGACTCATAAACACAATCTTGTGTAGAATTGACAATGACAAGACATTTAACTGAAAGTACAAAGCATCATGATATTCTATTCATTTCATAGTCAAGTACAATGCTTTATAGACTTTGAATTGTTCCACTCTCCTCACTGTGCATATGGGATTTAGGACAGCTCCTCTTGGAGCATACATCATTTGTCTATTTCTCAACATCCCTCACACTATAGGCTCCATTCAATTGGTTGATCACTAGCTGTGAGTCACCTTTCACCAATAATCTTACCACCACATCTGGCTAGATTTAGCCCTTTAAGCAAGCCTTATATTCCTCTATGTTATTCATAAAAGAAGTGCCTAAATACACTCCCATTTTTAGAACCACTCGACAATGTGGATCTTTTATGACAACCCCTACACTAGCATGGTAAGCAGGTCCTCAAGAAGCTTCATCAAAATATAATGTACAAACCATAGTTTCATTTATGTAAACTCCATAATGGTCAACCTATTTGTACATATGATAGTCAAAATCTAATTGAGAGAGGGGATGTAAGGTACAATCCCTCCTTCCTTACTAAACTTGATAAGGACACTAGCAAGAACCCTATGATAGTGGTGGCAATAGACATTAATAGCCCATGTGAAAGATCCATCTTGCTAGTAATGTGATAACCCTTATTCCACCAGATCACTCTATTTTGGTGGTAATGTTACTCTAAATATAGTTACTCACAATAAGGAATAACTTTCTCTATCCAATAGTGTGGTACCATTTGCAAGTTTAAGCTAGATCTTAAAGGACTTGCACATGCACCAAATCCAATGTCAGCCTATACTCCTTGCAATTTACTTTAGTTTTGAAATTTACTTTAGTTTTGAAATGGTTTCATTTTATTGAAATTTACTTTAATTTTGAACTCTACCCCTTGCAAATCCACTAAAAGGATTGTCCAGTCATTCTTTCCTATATAAACAATTTTATAAGGACCATCCCATTTGGGTTCCAACTTGCCTAGAAATAGCCTTATGATGGGCATCATAATATAAAACCAATTGACCCTTACCAAATTTATACTTCTTAGCCGAAGGTCATGAAGTATTTTCATCCACTTCTTCCCTACTTCTTAATGTAACAAGGCTTGTAATCGAATCTCATCAAGATATGCAACAGAAATGAACCTTTCTTGCAATGCTTCCTCTTCACCTAAAGAATGGTTTAGAGCAAACTTTATTGTAGGCAGCTCTAAACCATTCTTCACTTAAAGAATGGTTTAGAGCAAACTTTATTGTAGGCAGCTCAATCTCCAAAGGTAAAACACACTCTTTCCCATATACTAATTTAAAAGGGATGTGGCATGTAGCTCTTTTGAATCTCATATTATAAGCCCAAACAACCACATATAACTTCTTGTCCTAATCTCACTTACCTTTAAATATAGTCTTGGATAAAATCCCCACAAGATACTTATTAGTACTCTCTACTTGCCCATTAGCTTGGGGGTTGTAAGATGTGGTCATACTATGTTTAATCTTTAGAGATTCCATCAAAGCCTCAGTCACTTTATTTAAAAATTGTGTCCCACATCCAAACACAAGCTCCTTAGCTAGACCAAAATGGCAAACAATCTGTTCCAAAATAAAACTAGCCATTTTATTGACATTATCCTTCATTGTAGTGTGGACTTTGAATCACTTCATTAAATAGTTTGTTGCCACAATGATATAATGCTTTCATGTAGTTGATGAAGAATGTATAGGTCCAACAAAATTAATGTTCCACTTCTCAAATGGTAGTATAGCCATGATAGGAGTTAGTGGATGCTTCCTATTCTCCCTATTATCATGTCTCTAACATGTATCATATCTCTTGAATATATGCAAATGCATCCTAAAAAATGGATGGCCACCAATATCCAACTCTCAAAGTTTGTCTAGTAAAGTGCTCTCCACAAGTAGATTCATGACACTCTTCGTGGATAAATGGAACCTCATCAGGCACAACACATTGGCAATAAACATCATCGACCCATTGTCAATATAGTATTCTTAAAATCAAGGCACATTTCAAGAATTGTTGCCTAAATTTTCTCTTTTTAGCCTTCAACAAAGCGGCTCCATCCTCTCCTGTGTGGATAGATAGTGCATTATAACAGTATACTAGGATATAATGGAGGCTATATTGATTTTGAATAGACTCTTAAGGTCACTTTCTTTAGCCAAGACTTCGTTCGACTCCCCAGAATCCACAAGACATTCAACAATGCCCTGCAACTTCAGTGGCTTACTCCTAATTTCATAATCAAACTCCTACAAAGTGATTAGTCACTTCACTAGTAGGCACATCAAGCGGCTGCAACTGTAATATTCCCCCCCCCCCCCTCGATGCCTCCCCCATGAGAACCCCCCCTTAAGATTTTTTTTTTAAATTAGAAAATTTTTTTTCTCTGCCTGTCTCTCCCCCTGCCGATTGCATGGCGGGGAGAGAGTGTGTGTGTGAGTAAGAAGAAGATAAGGGGGGACATGCAGCCCCCCAGGTGGGAGGGGTGGCGGCCATACCACCGTCCTCCCCCTCTTTAAAAAGGGGGGCCCTTCCCTCCCTCAGGCAGCGTAGCCCCCTCCCTCGTCACCTGCCTCGTCACACCCCCCTCCGTCTACAACAACAGCAGCGCCCCCCTCCAGCTTCGTCAGCAGGCAGCCCCTCCCCCCCGTCAATCTGCACAGCGGCCCCCCCCTCGTCGATCTGCACAGCACCCCCCCGGTGATAGAGAGAGAGAGAGACAGCAGACACACACACACACACACACACACACACACACACACACACACACACACACACACACACACACACACACACACACACACACACACACACACACACACACACACACACACACACACACACACACACACACACACACACACACACACACACACACACACACACACACACACACACACACACACACACACACACACACACACACACACACACTCACTCACACACACACACACAGAGAAGAGAGAAGAGAGAAGAAGAAGAAGAAGAAGAAGAAGAAGAAGAAGAAGAAGAAGAAGAAGAAGAAGAGGGAGAGGGAGGGAGGGAGGAGAAGAAGGAGAGAGAAGAAGAAGAAGAAAAGGGAGGAGAAGAAGATGAAGAAGAAGAGAGAAGAAGAAGAAGAAAAAAAGAAGAAGAGGGAGAGAGAGAGAAGGAGAAGAAGAAGAAGAGAAGAAGAAGAAGAAGAGAAGAAGGGAGAAGGGAGAAGAAGAAGAAGAAGAAGAAGAAGAAGAAGAAGAAGAAGAGGGAGAGAAGAAGAAGAAGAAGAAGAAGAAGAAGAAGAAGAAGAAGAAGAGAAGGAGAAGAAGAAGAAGGAGAGAGAAGAAGAAGAAGAAAAGAAGAAGAAGAGGGAGAGAGAGAAGGAGAAGAAGAGTAGAAGAAGAAGAAGAAGAAGAGGGAGAGATAGTAGGAGAAGAAGAGAAGAAGAGAAGAAGAAGAAGAGGGAGAGAGAAGAGAAAGGAGTTTGGAAGCTTCCAAAGCATCTCCTTTAGGAGGTGTTTCACCCGCAAGACCCGACTTAATTTTTCCTTAATCCGTGACCACATCAATTCAAGTGCAAAGGCCATGAGGCTTGGTGGGAAGCTGCTGGACAATTTGCAGGAAATTCTTGCACATCTAATAGCTATCCCCGCACACAAAGGCCACTAGATTTCCGCGAAAGATGGCACCCAAGAGGCACGCAACTAGCAACTCTGCAGGCATTTCTACCCAAGGTGGAGGAGTGGCTGCTAACGGGGTTTCGATTGTCAAGAATCAAGTCCATGATCCCGCACTCCTTGTCGATGAACTCAATATGTTAAATGATTACGTAACCTCGTATATACAAAGTTCATGAAATACGTATCAAATAAATTCATAGGGAATTTTTGCATTAGATACTCTCATAAAAATTGTTTCATGCATTGTTTAAGAAGGTTCTCTTGAATTTAATAAAAAAGTCTAGCGCATGAGTTGCATGAATATTTGCAAACACGGGGTGATTTCATGGAAGTCATCTGCACTAATAGAACGACTCAGTGTTACCTTCGTGTCCCAAATATATTAATTATGCTCCACAGTGTATTGAATTGGAAATGGCATATCCTAGGGTCTACTCTTGAGATTGATAGTGAAATGCATAAAGTATCACAGTCATATTAGATACATTCAAGGAAAACTTCTACATTCATGGGAAAGATTCTCGCATAAACAAGCAATATGTTAAGTCGCATGCATTGAAAGGACCTTTGCATGTGTCGTACAAAACTATTGCTTGTGACTAGTATTTATCATGGGTTTCTTTCATACCTTAATTGCATGATCATGAAAAGATAAGTGCATGGAAGGGTAGACATATCTTAAGGGTCTTTCTCTCGAATTGATTAGCGAAATCAAGTAATATGGTTGTCGCATCCATACTAGATGCATACGAAGGAACTATTGCATGCATGGGTAATATCAAGATTGCACGCATAGAAAGATTGCATGAAATTAATGTGCATTAGAATGCTTGAATCATGCTTTGTACATTGGCCTTGAAATCGTTGAGTAAAGTCAATACTTGTCTTAATCAACATAGTTAGACAAGCTCAAAGAAAGGGTTAGAAAGGGGCAAACATTAGTGCATGTGAGTACTATTGAAAAAGGGGGTTAAGATCAGGTACTCTTGTATCACCAAAAGTATCCTTGGTCAATTAGGGATCGAAGGAAAGATCACATAGATACTTCAAGGGATCTAGGAGATAACCAACAAGTTGACCAACCAAGGACAACGGGGTTGTCCATGACCTATTTTTACCAAGAGACCTAAGGTAAGGATAATTAGGGTCGGCAGGGTACAAACCCTAACCCGAAGATAAAGGGGAAACAAACAACCTAGCTTGCCAGGCCCTTGGGATCTCGCCAAGTCGCGAACGATCCAGGATCGGATGCTGGGAGCATCCGGGAAAAAGAAATCACACCTTAGCAGTTGGTCGTACAAACAACCTCCGAAATGATCGTGATTGTACACTTAGGTACATTGTTTGAATTTCTTTGCTCAAGGAACTAACTCAAGGCAAAACACTTAATGCTTCAGGTTAAAAGCCTGGAGGGAGAGGCATGTTCAGCTACCTCTGACTGTCTGCTTGGCCCTATCAAAGGGGGTCGTTAGCCACGCTGAGTGTATGGACCTAGCCCCCCACGAGAGGTCTCTCTGTGGGTGCTGCTTGGAGCGGGAGGACGCTTGGGTGCCAGGGGAAGCTCTGGCTGTAAATTCCTTGCCTCCAGATCCCACACAAGAGGCCGACGTGACTCGAGATGGGATCTCGAGGCCCGTGTACTAGTTTACAAGTGGAACTTGGAGCAGCAATCCTGTAGATTGCTGGGATAGCCTTCGGGCATGATATTTGATGTATTTCAAGAATATGATAAATAAAGGTCAGATATTTGAAAAAAAGAACTTGCTTGACATTGTTTTTGTGTCAGTGCCTAAGTTACGTAAAGGAACCTGTGTTTAAATTGATTAATTAAGGAAGCTGCCTTTGCATGTCAAACATAATGTGGTAGGTAATTAGGTAACTAAGAAAACTGAGGAAAGTGCGGTGGACGTGACTTGGGTCCGTCCTACGGAAGGGTGGTCCCGATTAGCTGGGAACTTTTCTCAAAAGAGGTGAAAATGATATTGTAAGGACCTAGCATCAATAGAGTTAGAATCCCGATTTATGCTGTCTTAGGGGAAAGGAATGGGACTATGCCTTATGGCAGAAAGGTTGAGCTTCGCATCCCTCTCATTTTCCATTCTCCATGAACCAAGTGCAACATGAATCAGCTTCGACTCTATTGTTCCTATGCAAAGTGGTCCATCTGGAGCTCGACGCTAGCTACTTCCTAGAGACTTTGCTGATAGGAAAGGAACCCTGGTTATAGGTCGATCCTAAGTGGGAACGGCCGAACACTTCCACTCGAGGCAGACTCGGGAAGACCTAGATCGCAAACCCTATGGCATTCCTTGCGAGTGCCAGGCGGCGCTTTCTAGACTCTCTTCCCGATGGGCTGCTAAGACGTGTCCCACAAGCGGACGAGCGGACACATTACAGCAACTTATTCAATAATAGGCTCAGTCTCTCTACCTTCATATAAAATATTACCTTTTCATTCATGATGTAGTGCCTGAATTTCTTCATTGCAAAGACCATCCCAAGGCACATTTTCTCCATGTAGATATAATTAATCTCAAACATACCCCATTTGCAATGATTGGCAAATGCAATCGGATGGTATCACTTCTCCTCCCAAATTTGGGCTAAACAATAGTTGATACAATCACAAATATTCTCCTAATTTTTTTTAATTTTTTACATGCTAAAATCATTTGTCTCTTAATTTTTTCCTTCATTTAACTATTTTTGTGAATTTTTTATTTACTTTAGTATAAATTTTTTATATTTTTTACATTTTTATGACTTATATGAAGTGTGATCCATTAGCATACTCATTTTCATGCCATATGAACATCATTTGATCCTCAAAACCCAAAACAATCCCATTTTCCATTAAATCCCATGTTTTGAGTTTTGTGATTTTATTGTTTTTAACATGCATAAAGGAAAATGAATGAACTTCTAAAATTGTAGATATCAATAAATATATTTCAACCATTTTTTATCATCTAATTATTATATGCACAAAAGATTCATCATAAAAATTTCATGCATTCTCTCCTATAAAAAAGTACCAGTTTTCTATTTCAAGAAGAGGTGTGCTAGTTTTTTATTTCAATAAGAGGCCATGGTTTGTTTTTTTTTTTGTGAGATCATGTTGAGATTCAAGCTCATGATCACTGTCATTGACCCTATCTTGACAGTCGTAGTCTTAGCTGTCATCATCTGCCATGTGTGTTGTTGAGTCGAAGACAACCATAGTTAGTGGCATAGTCAGTTTTAGTGACCTAAACTATTATGTAGTGTGTGATTAGACTTTTGTCTATGGGGTTCTAAATAATGAAGGTGAAGAACATGAGAGTACTCTATTCTGAGTATGTGGGTTTCTCTCAATGTCTGTGTCTTTCTCCCTTCCTCTAAAACTTTGACATGGTATTAGAGCCATGAAGCAATGAAACCCTAAAAGCTACGAAGAGCTACGAAAATCAACATTCCATGGCCAAGAGCAAGAAAAAGATGGCAACAATTGTCAAAATTTATTTTTTAATGGGGAGGAAGGGGCAAAAAAAAAAGGCATCCCCTCCCCTCTTGTGTATTTTTTGTGAAGTTTCTTCTCTTAAGCATGATTAAAGCATAACTCCCCAACTATCTAATTTTAATTTTCCATGTTTACACTTGACCATAAGTGGTTTCAACTTGGACAGAGAGGCAAACAACCTCGAAATACTGATTCGACTAAACGGGCAGCTTTTTTGCATCAAAATCTATCAGCCTGGCCTTCATACATACTTTTAGGCTTTTGAATCTAGTAGTTGCTTCATAATGTTAGATATGATCAATGCCCCACCCTCATTAGGTGCTACCAATGATCCATGGTGCTCAAAGTTGTAAGGCCCCCATTATGAGGAGAAGCCAAATGTGAGCCCGGACATTGGTTGAGTCCTGACTTGTATATCAGATGAGGTCTATGTGACCGGATGGCAAAAAGGTGACTGTTGTGGGTCTAATATTTGGGTTAGATGGAGTGGTTAAGCTGGTAGCAACTCGAGGCACATTGCATTGAGTTGCGTGGTAAGGGAGTTAAAAGGGGCCCCTATTGTGGGGTCCGGGGGCCGCGGAAGCGGCCCCTGGCTGGGGGGTCCCAGGGGGGCCAGCGGCCCCCCTGGCGGGGGTCCGGGGGCAGCGCCCCCGGCCCGATGGTAAAGGGAATATTCCCTGGAATATTCCCTGGCCGACTAGTGGAGGCTCATATGGTAGGTCGGTCAGCAGGCCGACCTAACGACCTTCGCGGGCTATAAAAGCTAAACCCCTTCGCAGCCATCTTACACTCATCTTTCACCCAGTCAGAGTTGTTGTTCCAGCTAGCCTTAAGCTCTTCACCTATCTTCTGTCTAGATCGCCATCTAAGCTTCACACAGTGGAAGCGCACGGGTGGACAGAGCCATCTTTGTATCAGTTGTTTGGAGTTAAAGAATTTTACTGATTCTCCTCTTATCTGTTGTGTACTCTCTATCTCTTTCTCAGATTCTGTTCGCTGCGCCGTGTAATATTTTACATGGTATCAGAGCCCAGGGGGCTCTAGAGATCGGAGAGCGTGCAAGAGGCAAAGGCTTCAACAGCAAAGAGAAACGATGTCGACTCCGGGAAGCAGTTCTGGCGCATCAGGAAGCGGTGCAGGAGGTGGTGCTGCTGTACCGGCTATTCAAACACTGAGGATTCGTCCACCAACCTTCAGCGAAGGCAAGTTAGATGGTACAAACTACACCTTGTGGAAGTTCAAAATTACTACTATCCTTGATTCTTATGAGCTTCTGGAGACTGTGCTGGGGACTGACGCAGAACCACAGCCTACCCCCGACCCATCAAATCCTAGTGTGATGATTCCTCCGAATGCAGATCTTCTACGAGCTTGGAAACGAAGGAATGCAGATGCATTGTGTGCCTTAGTTACAAGCTGTTCTGACAGTGTTTTGACTCTGATTCAGCATACAACCAAAGCGTCAGAGGCTTGGAATGTACTAAGGAGTCAGTATGAAACACGAAACCAAACAAGGATTCAAAACTTGGAGAATCAACTAGCAGCGGAGAAGTTTGCTGAAGGAGAGACGGTTGAAGCATTCATCACTCGGATTAAGAATCTGCGCGACCAGATGGCTGGCGCTGGGATACAAAAGACTAGCGAAGAGCTAGCTCGGAGGTGTCTTCGGATTTGTCCACAAAAGTTTGATGGACTAGTAACTGCCCTTAATACTCAGGTGAGACCTCAAGCTTTGACTTTTGAGGAGTTTTGTGCATTATTAATGGAGGAGGAGTTGAGGCTGAAAGCCCGAGAAGGAAGCAACAATGGAGATGCTGCATTCTCTGCCAATGCAAAAGGCAAAGGTGTTTCCTCCACCAAAAATGATGGTGACAAAAAGAAAAAGGGCGGCAAGAAGAAGTTTCAAGGAGAGTGCTTCTACTGTAAGAAGAAAGGACATGCAATTGCAGATTGTCGTGTCAAGAAGGCAGATGAAAAGAATGGTACCCTTAAAACTAAAGGGAAAGAGACAGCCAATACGGCTGAAGCAGAGTTGGAATTATTCATGGCGACCATTGAGGAAGTGTGCTCCTCGGCGCAAGAAGAATCTACCACTGACTCTTGGGTGTTGGATAGTGGGGCCTCCCGTCACATGACCAACAAGAAAGGTCTATACAGTTCTATGCAGCCTCTACAAGAATCCATCACTGTGACGGTTGGAAATGATGCTAAATGCCCTGCTGCGGGCACAGGTACTATTTCTTTTGTTGCTGCAAATGGTGAAGTCAAAAAGCTTTCAAATGTGTTGTATGTTCCCGAAATCAGGAGAAATCTCTTATCAGTTGCTGCCATAACTGATCTTGGTCATGAAGTGAGGTTCAAGAAGACAGGTGCAGAAATTATTGATAGTGCTGGCACAATTGTTGGCAAAGGAGAAAGAAGGAACAACCTGTATGAGCTAAGTGCTCTTACAGCCACCGCTGGAGTGGGCACAAGTAAGCTTTGGCATGAAAGGTTTGGACACATCGGATTTGCAGTATTGAAGGAGATGCAAAAGCAAGGTATGGTTGCTCACCTACCTACAATAACTGAATTGAAGGAACCATGTGAAGCTTGTATGATGGGCAAGCAACAGAGAAAGGCATTTCCACAAGAAAGCAAGAATAGAGCACATGCTCCTCTAGAGTTGGTGCATGCTGACTTGTGTGGTAAGATGCCTACACAGGCCTTGGGGGGATCTTCTTATTTTATGTTGATTGTCGACGACTACAGTAGGAAGATGTGGGTGTACTTCCTTCGTGATAAGGCTCAAGCTTTTGGTAAGTTTAAAGAATGGCTAATACTTGTTGAGAATGAAACAGGGAAAAGTGTGAAGAAATTTAGAACAGATGGTGGTGGTGAGTTCAACTCAAAGGAGTTTGAAGGCTTTTGCAAGAGCAAAGGGATCAAGCGTCAATTGACGACGCCTCACACACCTCAGCAGAATGGTGTTGTGGAACGCAGGAATCGTACCATTGTGGAGATGGCAAGATGCATGCTAAAGGGCAAGGGATTGCCTAACCATTTTTGGGCTGAAGCTGTTAATACTGCAGTCTACATTCTAAATCGGAGCTACACAAAGGCTCTCAAGGGAAAAACACCTCATGAGGCTTACACTGGTAAGAAACCATCTGTTTCACATTTCAGAATTTTTGGATGTGAATGTTATGCACATGTTCCAGATGAGAAGAGAAACAAGTTACAACCAAAAAGCAGAAAATGTATCTTCTTGGGTTATAGTGATGAGCAGAAGGCTTACAAGTTATATGACCAAGAGGCAAAGAAGATCATCGCGAGCCGTGATGTGGTGTTCAAGGAGGAGCCGCATACAGTGGAGGAGGAGAAGGCAAGGTCTTCCACTTTATCATCAAGCGAAGAAGTAGTCCACTATGAACCTGTCCCGAGAGCTATCCCTATCCTTAAGGAGGAGGAAGCATCATCTTCAGATGATGAGGAAAAAGTTCACCAACCTGACATCACCCCACCGGAAAAGCCATTGCCGCGCTGGGTGAAGCAGCTCTATGACCACAATAATCCTATGCCTGCATCTGTTGAGGAGAAGGCAGACGGACCAAGGAGGTCTCAGAGAATAGAGGAGCAAAGGAGGGCTTCTGCTCACATAGTCAACATGGCCTTGATGGTTGAGATTATGAGAGAAGTAAAGGAGCCAACTGACTTAGAAGAAGCACTTGCAGATCCATCATGGAAGGCTGCTATGCAGGCGGAGTATGACAGCATAATGAAGAATGACACTTGGGTGCTAGTGGATCGGCCAGCAAAGCGGAAGATTATTGGCACCAAGTGGATCTGGAAGGTAAAGTACAAGGCTGATGGTACCTTAGAAAAGTACAAAGCTAGACTGGTTGCCCAAGGATTTTCACAAGTTGAAGGGTTTGATTTTCAAGAGTCATTTGCCCCAACTGCCAGAATGACCACTATTCGCACGGTACTTGCAGTGGCTGCCCACAAGAAGTGGCCAGTGTACCAAATGGATGTTAAGTCAGCGTTCTTAAATGGTGACCTCAAGGAGGAGGTGTACGTGGCTCAGCCACCAGGGTTTGAGGCCCCCCATTCTGAGAACAAAGTGTGTAAACTGAAGAAGGCATTGTATGGGCTGAAACAAGCCCCCAGAGCATGGTACCAGCGGATAGATAGGTTCTTTTTAAACCTAAACTTCAAAAGATGTGCCTCAGATGCTAACTTGTATGTTTACAGGGATGGTAAAAAGTCTGTAGTGATTGTCCTATATGTGGACGACCTTCTTATTACAGGTGACTATGAAGATATGATCAACCAAACTCGAAAGGCTTTGAGTTTTGAGTTTGAAATGACAGACTTGGGCTTGCTGCACTATTGTTTGGGGATTGAAGTCTGGCAAGAGCCAGGAAAGATCTTCATCTCTCAGAAGAAGTATGCATGGGAGATCTTGAAGGCATTTGGCATGACCGAGTGCAAGGAGATAGCTACACCTATGGAGGTGAATGTAAAGTTATCCGTTGAGGATACATCAGCACTAGCAGACATTGGGAGGTATAGGAGGTTGGTCGGCAGTCTAATCTACTTGTGTAACACCAGACCAGATATCAGTTTTGCTGTTGGTGTTTTGAGCAGGTTCTCAAACAAACCTCATGAGAGTCATTGGAAGGCTGGGATGCGGGTGCTCAGATACTTGAAGAAAACTCTTGACTATGGTATCACATACAG
Source organism: Lygodium microphyllum (assembly GCF_053477565.2). NCBI lineage: Eukaryota > Viridiplantae > Streptophyta > Polypodiopsida > Schizaeales > Lygodiaceae > Lygodium > Lygodium microphyllum. The sequence goes on along the minus strand of NC_141148.1, from coordinate 90,555,989 downwards.
TTTCGGAACTTCTCTTGTGGGGAACTGTGACTCAGATTGGGCAGGAGACATTGATTCCAGGAAGTCAGTTTCTGGTTATTGTTTCTCTTTGGGTTCAGGAATTTTCTCTTGGATTAGTAAGAAGCAACCAACAGTGGCATTGTCTTCTACCGAAGCAGAGTACAAGGCAGCTTGTTTTGCTGCATGTGAGGCCGTATGGTTGAGAAGGATTCTATGGCATATGGGAGTGCAGGATGAAGAACCAACTGTGCTGAGATGTGACAATCAGAGTTGCATCGCCATTGCCAAAAATCTAGTGTTTCATGCACGCACCAAACATATAGAGATCCAGTATCACTATGTGCGTGATTTGATGGAGGATGGGATAGTGGAATTGGTCTACTGTCCAACAGAGGAGAATGGAGCAGATATCTTCACCAAAGCACTTACGAAGGATCTGCTTCAAGTTCATCTTCAGAGACTCGGCATTGGGCCGAGGAGATAGTTCACCTATGGGTGGACATTGAGGGGGGGTGTTAGATATGATCAATGCCCCACCCTCATTAGGTGCTACCAATGATCCATGGTGCTCAAAGTTGTAAGGCCCCCATTATGAGGAGAAGCCAAATGTGAGCCCGGACATTGGTTGAGTCCTGACTTGTATATCAGATGAGGTCTATGTGACCGGATGGCAAAAAGGTGACTGTTGTGGGTCTAATATTTGGGTTAGATGGAGTGGTTAAGCTGGTAGCAACTCGAGGCACATTGCATTGAGTTGCGTGGTAAGGGAGTTAAAAGGGGCCCCTATTGTGGGGTCCGGGGGCCGCGGAAGCGGCCCCTGGCTGGGGGGTCCCAGGGGGGCCAGCGGCCCCCCTGGCGGGGGTCCGGGGGCAGCGCCCCCGGCCCGATGGTAAAGGGAATATTCCCTGGAATATTCCCTGGCCGACTAGTGGAGGCTCATATGGTAGGTCGGTCAGCAGGCCGACCTAACGACCTTCGCGGGCTATAAAAGCTAAACCCCTTCGCAGCCATCTTACACTCATCTTTCACCCAGTCAGAGTTGTTGTTCCAGCTAGCCTTAAGCTCTTCACCTATCTTCTGTCTAGATCGCCATCTAAGCTTCACACAGTGGAAGCGCACGGGTGGACAGAGCCATCTTTGTATCAGTTGTTTGGAGTTAAAGAATTTTACTGATTCTCCTCTTATCTGTTGTGTACTCTCTATCTCTTTCTCAGATTCTGTTCGCTGCGCCGTGTAATATTTTACACATAATGCCAAACCTTGTAGCTAATACATGGGGGGACAAATGGACTTCGATTGAGAGTGGACACTTGCGTTGGATTCCTGGCATTGAAATGCATCTAAGAAGACTCTAGCTCCTTAATCTATGCTCATTTTATTTTTCAACAAAACCACCTCTTTTACGGCTCTCATGTGACCTTTGCACTTGAATTTCAGCTTTAAAATCTACTCTCACTACACACTTAGAGATGGATTCTTTAGTCAGGAATGCTACTTGGGGGTTAGTTCCTTTTTCTAAGAGCAAGCATGCATTACCATGAAAATGAGTCTACAAGATAAAAATGTATCCAAATTGATGTGTTGCCTAAGTACAAGACAAGTTTGGTGGCCAAGGCCTTTGAGTAGGAGAAGGGAGAGAGCTTCTTACCAATAGTCAAGATGATCATGGCTTTGTTGTGGAAGGAAAGAAATAATTGGTATGCAAGCTATATGGATTGAAATAGGATCTCAAAGAGTAGTATCATAAGTTTGATGCCTTCATGAGGTTTAGGATACATTAGGAGTGAGACTATTTACTACTTACACACAGAGAAGGCTATGGATGGTTCCCTTATGTTCTTGATACTTTATGTGGATGGCATGCTTATTGTTGGGAAAATCACTTATGGATGTGGATGCATTGAAGAAAAGGACCTTTGATATGAAGGGCTTGGGCAATGCTGGTCACATTCTTGACATGTGGATTATGCAGGATAGAGATGAGAATATGTTTTATATATCTTAAAAGGAGTACATTGGGAAGGTACTTAAGCATTTCAATATGGAGAGAGCAAAAAGGTTGTCATTGTTCCATTGCCTCCATACTTGAAACTTAGCCAAGAAAATAGTCCTTGTTCATATGAGCAAAAGGCTGAAATGGCCAAGGTTCCTTATGCATCCATAGTTGGTATCTTGATGTATGATATGGTTGCTATGCATCCAAGCATTGATTATGCATGGGAGTGGTTAGTAAGTTAATGGAAAACCTTAGCAAAAAGCGTTGGGACAATGAAGAGTATCATAAGATACTTGAATAACACTAGGGCTATGTGTACATATTTTTGGAAGTTAGGATGCATATGTCCTTGGGTATGCCAATGCTAACTTTGTAGGGAATGTGGACTCTAGGAGGTATATGATAGGTCCTCTCTTCACATTCACAAGAGGTATAGTCTCATGTGTCTCTCAATTGCAACCGTACAAATTCATCTACCTCTAAGGGCCCCCCCAATCATGCAAGGAATCAATATGGCTTACTCATTTAGTGGGAGATTCGAATATTATAGGAAAGGTATGCCTATTTTACATTGTCAAAGTCATAGTGTCATCTAGTTATCACAAATCCTATCTTTTATGCAAGACGAAGCACATTGAGATGAAGTATCACTTCATCAAAGAGGGATAAGTATATCAAACTTGTTGATTCATATGTATGACGACCTTGTAGATCTTCTAACAAAGAGCTTGTCTTCAGAGCGCTTTGCATATTACAAAGTGTTGATCCATTTGATAGTATCTTCGCTTGCTATCCTCCTTAAATGCACATTAGCTTTCAAATCGAAGGTTGTTCGGGTGAATGCCAATGGCCAAAGTTAGGGTGGATACTTTGTGTAGTATAACTACATACTCTACAATCATATATAAGTGGAGAAAATGAAGAATCATCATAATATCCACAAGAAAAAAACTCGTGCTCTCTCTCTCTCTCTCTCTCTCTCTCTCTCTCTCTCTCTCTCTCTCTCTCTCTCTCTCTCTCTCTCTCTCTCTCTCTCTCTCTCTCTCTCTCTCTCTCTCTCTCTCTCTCTCTCTCTCTCTCTCTCTCTCTCTCTCTCTCTCTCTCTCTCTCTCTCTCTCTCTCTCTCTCTCTCTCTCTCTCTCTCTCATTGAATTGACTTCACATCCCACCATTTCTTCTTCCCTCTCATATAATTTAAAGATTTCTACTTACTAGCAAAAAAGGTGATTTTTCCTTTACTCTTTTGACTGACCACACAAGCTTGATCTACAACATGCATAATTGACCTATTTTGTTGAGAATTTTTCTTCTTACAACAAAATAGTAACCAATGCATGAAATGATAAAGCATTCCAAATGAAAAGTAGATGCAAAACTTTGATAAGAATAATGAATATCATTGAGAACTATATGCACTAGTGAACTATCTGGTAAAATCTCATCTATAGCAATCAACTGCTCCTTAAGATATTTGATCTTTATCAAAACACTATCCATGAAGTCCTTCATCCATATGTTCATTCTCTAATTGCTTAAGCAAGCAAGCAACATAGGCATCAATTCTTCCTTGATACAAACATGCAAGTATATCCCAAGCATATTTAGCTATCTTACATGAGCAAATATGTAGGATCATGATATGTTTAATGGACAATGGAATCAAGGCATAAGCCTCTACATCTCTGCTATCCCAACAAATCTACTCAAGTGTAACTAGAGTAGAGTTGAAACCTATAACATTCTCAACATCAGGTGTTTCTATTGTTTATGCTACACTTTCAACTTTTGAAACACTGCACGTTTCTATTGTTTATGCTACACTTGCTACTTATGACACACCACTAGGAAGTTTTTCAATTCCATGCATAATGTTCCAAGGTCTCTTTGCAATCAATACATGATGTATCATATAAATCCACAATGGATAGTTGATTCCATCAACTTCCACTACAACATATAGACCCAATATTGGCATTTAAAGCGATGTAATTATTCATAGAAAAAATAATCCCCGTCATTGCTATTTGCATTGCTATTATTGACATGATAAATCCATCGATATGCACCACTATTAGGATTGCTATATGCATCATAGCATCGCTCATATAGCAACAATTGCAGAGTAAATTCTCAATGCAAATAGTGAATGTTATAGGGGGGGAGAAATGGGTGGTAGGGCATGCAGCCCTACCACCCTTCTAGCTATATAGACTAAATATTCTTGCATGTTACATAGGGGGACGAGGGAGAAATGGGTGGCAAGGCATGCAGCCCTACCACCCTTCTATATAAGCCCTTCTAGCTATATAGACCGAATATTCTTACATAGTTCATTTACTAATGAAACATACACCTAATGTCCAAAAATTGTACACCATGATTCACTAAAAACATGGAATCCATTAATTGCAAAAGCTAGATACAATCAATTTGAAAAAGTATTACTCTAGGAGCATTTTCATCACTTGCTTAAGCCCGAGAAGAAGAGCTTCACTTCAAGCTTCCATGGCAGTCACACCCTGAGGTATACATTAGTCCCATTGATCTTTTACTCACTCCAGCTTATTCCAAACTTGCTCGAGTATTTCTAGGGAGCACTTGTAAGAGTCTCATCGTACCTCACTCCATCAGCCACATCAATAGAAGCCCCAAGATAGCTAGTGTGATTTGTGCTATGTGACTTCGATATTCTAGTTGTCCCCCATTTTCTTGCAAACTCTATCTACACTAAATAAGGGGGGGAAACTCCCCTTAGGTAGGGTAAAGATGGCAAATACATGTATGGAAGGAACTATATACAGCAATAAAGCAAAAACATCATATACAAGGTTAACATACTATATCATCAATGTATTGTATGATGAGAGACATT